>NC_143045.1:43435000-43465000 GCF_057628025.1 Oncorhynchus mykiss | reverse complement strand
TGATTGGACTGATCATGTCAACATCACACTTTCAAAATCTTAGCTAGCTAGCTAGACAAATACTCATCATCATAAATCAAGTCGATAATCTACTGGCAAATCCTTTTCAATCCTTGTCATATGAAGATAAATTATATTAAAAAACGCATCGGTGCTCATCGGCCATTGGAGTAAACAACTAAAATCGCAAACTCAACAATGTGTGGTTTGGAAGAAATCAGTAGCTAACTGCAAGTGTTGCTAATCAATAACTAGCCTGCTATTCAGTGGAGAGGGTGTGTGGTCCAAGTCTGGGTTTAAGGGTCTCTTTTCTGAGTTTAAAAGGATAAACAGTTACATCCAACACCATGGGCCAGAAAAGGGTGAATACATTGGACAATCCAGCAGGACTTTTAGTCGCGTACAAAAAAAACTGGAAACTCGGAAATCTCAGACTTCAGTGATTTCAAGACAACAGGGAACTCTGACTGGGAAAATGTGTTCTGAACTCAGAATTCCAAGTCGGGAACTCGGGCCACTTTCTAGAGTTCCGACAAGAAGATCACTGACCGTCATGATTCAACCTTGTTTTCTCCGAGTTTCCAGTTGTTTTGAAGGCGCCATATATCCAGAGAATGCCAGACTTTGATGACAAGTGAGCACAGCACAACAAACAGAAAATGTATTGAATGCTGCTGCATGAATGATGTAATATGCCAGGGAGATATGTATACTGTAGCTAAGTAAGTAATACTAAGTGTATGTTGTGTAGTAAGCTGTTAGTAGCCCATGTGCCTCACCCTAACAATTTGGCCCCTTTCCCCCCTCATAAATTAGCCTACTGTTTTGCCATGTAGCCTATAGCTTGCTTTAGAGAAATGTAATCATCAAATATTGTAAGGGCTTTCATTGTCTGCTTATATGTCCCCTTCATTTATCTCACGGTTCTGACTTGGTGTACAGGGAGAATACTGTAAGAACGGCCCGTGTTCTGAATTCTGTGTCTGTACATTTCAAAAGTGCTGAACAAATAGTTACATGGATTACCTCCGTCTTAGCTCATTAATGTCTTAATCAAAATTATGCCTCTTATCCGCTCATTGTCCCCTTATGCCATAGTTTGTATCTCAATTGTCAGTAGAAACCACATTTGTTTAAGCAAGTCAGCCATGTTTTTTTTAAAGGCAGTAAATGAGGCTGAATGAACTGTTTCCCTGCCAGACAAGGCTCTGCTGATAGCCAAGGTGAAGTGGTGTTAACAGTATTAACGATTCACTCCATGGTGTTGAAAAGAAAGCTCTGCTGTTGGATCAGCTTTATGTAGGCCCTAACCGTTTGTGTGCACCGTTTGTCACCGTTATAGTGCAATTCATATATTGTTTGGTGTTGTGTTGAGGCTCTGCTGGGATGCATCTAAAACGTGCCCCCCCCCCACACACACACACCAAAATGTACATGCTAAAATCGCCATTGTATGTAACAATACAAAATCCTTTAGGCCCATATCAACAGCCGTATCATATGTACATAAAGCCTAATCTAATGACTTCACATCCGGTAGGACTCTCGCCAGACGCCTGGCGGCGCACTGTGTTCTATAACGTTAGACCGGGGGGGGAAATCTGGAGAAAGAGAGAAGAGGCAGGACGAACACTCCCTCCCTCCCTATCCCACTCATTAGTGTGCTACATTTCGCTGACGATCTCGGGGCAAACAAGCGGCGCAGGACTAGTTTCGCTCATCAGAAGAGATTTATATATCATTCCGGGACATTTTTTCGTCTCATTGTTAATCGTGGAATTGATCCTGTCGACTTTAAGAGGACAATTTGACTGTGATATCGGCGCAGATCAGTTTAGAAGATGGTTCGAGTCTCCGCAATATCGGTCCTTATTTTGGGCATCGTAGTTCCAGGGTTGGCCGGCTATATTGAGGTAGGAATGTAGTCCGGAATCGGACACGCATTGTATTTCTGTTGTTTTTCTTGTTTAACTTGGAATCACGGAGGGGGAAGCTCACGGGATTACTGCGTACTCCCCTGTAACCCATACGCTGCCTATATGTTTAACTACAGACTCCAGCCTCTTATGGCTTTGTAACGTTCTGCGTTTCTGCTACATTCTCCTACCATTTTGTATTATGAGGCTGATACGTTGTATTATTAGGCTGATACATTAACATATCCGATTTTCTTGTCATTTATCTTGTCAATAATTCGCACTGTGGCTATTCGACATGGACTGTTTTTTTTTTTTAAATGTATTTTTATTTATATGAAGCTTGTTACAATGTACTGAATCAATCGTCCTTGAATCGCCAGTGTGTCGTTTTTTAAAATCGCTTGTGTATCGCCTACTGCGTTAATTGTGGTAATGTGCGCCAGCACTGTTAAAGCCAATTCATGCTTACTCTGGCAATGTTTGCTGGAGGCTCCGTACAGAGGGTGTGACGCAATTGCGGAGGCTTACAGAGACCAAATCGAGCTACATACCGCATAGCTGTGCGCCTCCCAAATGTTGTAACAATGTGGAGGGCTCAGTAGCAGTGGCGTGTATTCATGGATGCCAATGGGAGCCAGGCTTCCCCAAAAAAAATTACCAAGAAAAAAACCCCCACACAAAATAATTTAATATTTTGTCTCTGTGTTTTCATAAATGTGCTTCAAATCCCAAGAGGCTTAATGTGTCTTGAATGCAAGGGAGGCCAGTGAGCATATAGCCTCCCACGATTAAAATATAAATAGTGAATAGTCCTGGCACACCAAAAAAAGTATCAAGGGGAAGCCAGTTGGAATTTGGCTTCAGACCAATCAAATCACAAGCCAAATGTCATTATTGACAGAAAATAACCTTTGTTGCATCTCATTGTGTCGTTGCCCTCCGGTGGCTAGCTAGATAAAATCGTCCCTTTTCCTAAGTTAGCCATGGATGGAGATAGGTATGTGCACATACCAATGATTTTATTAGGGCTATTCTGATTCAACCATAAATGTTTTCATTGTGTCCCTGGCCTGAGAGAATTGAAATGCAATATGTAGCTAGATGTAGTATGCTAATGTTAACTAGCTGGCCTGGAAGTTAGGCTAGCGAGCGAACATTTTAGCCAGGTAGCCTAGAACAACAACAAACTAACTGTGTACAACACGTTTAGGCAACATGAAAGAGGAGGATGGCATTTCTCTACAAGTAGGGTGAGTCAACATGTTTCTTTCTACACAGACACACAACCAGCCATGTCATATTTAACGTTGATTGGACAAAATGGGTTTTTGGCATCTAAGTTGTCCTGTATTAAGACTAAGCCGAGGTGATTTAGATGTTGAAGTGGTGCTGTAACAAGGAGCTCCTGTTTTCTCCGTGGTTATAAATCATTAGCAGTCTGAAAATGTGGGGAACATTAACTTGCGAAACCACCCTGTAGGTCATATAACTGTTTTGTTAAATGCTTTGTGGACTCCACCGGACAGAGGTTGCTCTCTGGTTTTGTGATGAAACGAAGGTTGACTTGATTCTGCCGCTGTGTCTTCTTATTGTCTCTGTCTTTTAGGTCTGTATGTCACGGTGTCGAGGCATATCAACCAACGGGTTACAGAGTAAACAACACAAGTATCACAAGACTGGTTGTACTATAGCTTTTAATTATATCGGTTGGTTTCCCTGGTGATTTTTTTATTTATTATTATTTTTTTTACCCACGCATTGCTACTGCTCTGTATAGCTCCGCATTGACATGATTGGTAGGTGACGGTGGGAGATCTTGTATAAACACAAACTCACTTCCTTGACAACTTCCTTGACAACTTCCTTGACAACAGCTCTGCTCCTGCTCCACGATGGAAAGTATGAGGTCTTCCTTCTGCAGAGGCCGTAACACAGTAAACGCAGTATGGCCACTGCAAATAACGGATTGACCATGCAGCGCCTTTTTTAAAGGAAATTTATGCTTGATCTGGGTTTTGATGAGGCTATCAGAACAAGTTCACAAAAAAAAAATCAACATCTTTATGATACCTTGTGAAGGGATTTCAATGAGTTTGAACTGTTGGATTGTGATCTGGGAGGTATTGGGGATGGATGCGGTCAATGGAAGGCAGACCGTGGGGGATAGAAGAAGGACGCCAGATTGGATTCGACAAATCTGATCTGACAAACTGGATTTAAAAAATATAAAATAATCTGTCATGATTGATGTTTTGTAACAGGCCCACAATGTGGTTACTAAAATCCGATTTGGATATATTTGGCTGTTTTTCTCTGCATAACATTTTAGAAGTTGTCCCCATTTTTAGGTTTAGAAAAAGTAAATGCTAAATGCTAACTTTTGTTCGTATACACTGTTAGCATAGTTAGCATAGAGAAGTCGTTGGTGGTAGTCAAAGTAGTTTTTTTTAACAGTAATGCAGTTGATTTGATGACGGTGACCTGAACATTTTATTAGAGTTGACATCCATACGGCATTATACTCTGATTTTAACCTCAACATAGTGTGGAATACATATAAACAGCCTAAATGCTAATTTTGCTGGGGTGGAATTGGGGAGGTTTGGGATGGAGCTGCAGGTGGGAAAATGGTGCATTTTAATAAAACTAACTAATTGTTTACTTCGTGCCATCTTGGCTGAGCTCCGATGTCAAACACCAGGAAACGGACATCTCAGAAAATGTATTTTTTTCATTCAGCCAGTTGCTTGTAATGAGCTGGATGGCTTTAGAGACTAGCCCGTTATCACTACGCGTGGTACGGTGCAGACCAATTGCGTCTAAACCGCTGCCCGACGCAAAAGAAGTATGAACTCTCTGACCTTTACGGAAATACTGTACGTTCACTGCAGATGTCGGATTGGCCATGCAGATCCTTTTAGAATGTGGTTCGGAGATGAAATGAAAGGCGACTTTATAGCCATGGTTTGTGTTTGATCGGGCAATGTGATCCGGAGGCTCCATACTGAGGGTGTGACGCCATTCTGGGGGCTTGCGGATGCCAAATCAATTATCAATTACGTAACGTAACGTCATTACGTTACGTTATTGCCGTGCGCCTCCCACTTTTTTTAACGCAGAGTGCTCCGTATAGCTCTGCGTTGACATGATTGGTTGACGGTAGGTGAGGGTGGTACATCCTGTATAAACACAAACTCTCTCTTTCTTGACAACAGCTTTGCTCCACCAAGCGCAAGCAGTATGAATGCCCTGAGGCCGCATCGCAGTAAACATTGTACGGCCAATGCAGATGCCAGGTATGCCCATAAGTTGGCTTTAAGACACGAAGGAGCCAGCGAGAGAGCAATGGCTCAGAAAAATGTACCTCAGTCCAGGGATGAGTCTTGCGTTGTACTCCATAATGGCTGCTGTGGTAGTGTGTTGCTACTGCTAGCTAGAATGAGGACGAAAACGGCAGTTTACCTTAAACTAGCAGTCGGGCAATCTTCTCAGTGTAACAGTTGGGGAAATGGGACAGTTTGGAGTACAACCTATTTGTCATTACTGGATTGAGGTACATTTTCCGAGCCATAGCTCTCTCGCTAAAATACACAGGAAAGCCCGTCTGACCCTAGTGCAGCTGTAAGCAGGGGGTCCTATCTGCCTATCTGCCGGCTAAGCCAGGGTCAGAGTGGGACTGGCCTGGACCCAACATGCTTCTAGAGTCTTCCTGTCAATATAACAACACAATGATCATTCATTTGATCTCAGACCTCATCGACCATCATGTGTTTTCTCACAAGGAGAAAAAGCAGGGAATCAAGAACCGCCTGGTTTTGAGAGTCTGGTACTATACATGTTTTACAGGTTACTGCCAGATATAAAGGAAACACTTGAGTAAATGAGGAATATGAAGTATATTGAAACCGGATGCTTCCACATCGGTGTTGTTCCAGAGTTAATGAAGTAATTAATATCCCAACATGAATAATAATGCTGGACAGGCCATTATTATTATTATTTAGGCTACCGTGGCTGGCTAGGATGACAACGTCCACAGGGAACGAGTGGTCACTGAGTGGTTTGATGAGTATGAAAACGATGCGAACACTATTGACATGGGCCGTCTCCGTCAGCAGATTTCAACGCAATTGCACACTTGTGGGAGATTGTGTGTTTCGGCGCCTGAGACAGCGTTTTGTCACCACCGTCCTCCATCATCATCATCAAAACGCCAAATAATGGAAAGTGGAAGAATGGTGTCACATCCCTCCAATTTAAATTCCAGAATCATGGTGGCCTGACGACCTATTAAAACACTTGTTGGTGTACCGTTCTTAGTTTGGCTGTTACCTGTAAAACAATCCTTTTTTACAATGACATTAAGCCAATTCACTCTGGAAAGAAATCATGCTTTTATATTGGCCTACCTTGTAGTTGTATTTTTCTGGAGTAGGTCTAGCTAGCCAGAGACTGTACAGAATGGGAATCTACCTTTATTTTTCTAGAGTAGGTCTAGCTAGCCAGAGACTGTACAGAATGAGAACCTACCTTGTATCTTTCTGGAGTAGGTCTAGCTAGCCAGAGACTGTACAGAATGAGAACCTACCTTGTATCTTTCTGGAGTAGGTCTAGCTAGCCAGAGACTGTACAGAATGGGAACCTACCTTGCATTTTTCTGGAGTAGGTCTAGCTAGCCAGAGACTGTACAGAATGAGAGCCATGTACTGATCAGAAGAGAAACATTTCACCTGTCTGGACTCGTGCTGCATTGGACAGAAGAACAGATGACCTTCTGGTCCTGGTTCTGCTCCTAGTTATGGTGTGTGTGTGTGTGTGTGTGATGCTATTGTTCCTTACAGACAAAGGTGTGTCTGTGTGTTATATCAGTGTGCTATATCAGGCTTGGGTTATGATGAGATAAAGATGTATTGAATTCTCAGAGCAAAGTCAACAAGCCAGGCGCTATACGACTGACTGAGCCAGCTATGCACGACATGCTGCTGGTGCTACACTGGGAAGGCTTTGGGTATCACAGGGCCAGGCTTGGGAAGGCTTTGGGTATCACAGGGCCAGGCTTGGGAAGGCTTTGGGGGTCACAGGGCCAGGCTTGGGAAGGCTTTGGGTATCACAGGGCCAGGCTTGGGAAGGCTTTGGGTATCATAGGGCCAGGCTTGGGAAGGCTTTGGGTATCACAGGGCCAGGCTTGGGAAGGCTTTGGGTATCACAGGGCCAGGCTTGGGAAGGCTTTGGGTATCACAGGGCCAGGCTTGGGAAGGCTTTGGGTATCACAGGGCCAGGCTTGGGAAGGCTTTGGGGGTCACAGGGCCAGGCTTGGGAAGGCTTTGGGGGTCACAGGGCCAGGTTTGGGAAGGCTTTGGGGGTCACAGGGCCAGGCTTGGGAAGGCTTTGGGGGTCACAGGGCCAGGCTTGGGAAGGCTTTGGGTATCACAGGGCCAGGCTTGGGAAGGCTTTGGGGGTCACAGGGCCAGGCTTGGGAAGGCTTTGGGGGTCACAGGGCCAGGCTTGGGAAGGCTTTGGGGGTCACAGGGCCAGGCTTGGGAAGGCTTTGGGTATCACAGGGCCAGGCTTGGGAAGGCTTTGGGCGTCACAGGGCCAGGCTTGGGAAGGCTTTGGGTATCACAGGGCCAGGCTTGGGAAGGCTTTGGGGGTCACAGGGCCAGGCTTGGGAAGGCTTTGGGGGTCACAGGGCCAGGCTTGGGAAGGCTTTGGGGGTCACAGGGCCAGGCTTGGGAAGGCTTTGGGGGTCACAGGGCCAGGCTTGGGAAGGCTTTGGGGGTCACAGGGCCAGGCTTGGGAAGGCTTTGGGTATCACAGGGCCAGGCTTGGGAAGGCTTTGGGTATCACAGGGCCAGGCTTGGGAAGGCTTTGGGCGTCACAGGGCCAGGCTTGGGAAGGCTTTGGGTGTCACAGGGCCAGGCTTGGGAAGGCTTTGGGTATCACAGGGCCAGGCTTGGGAAGGCTTTGGGTATCACAGGGCCAGGCTTGGGAAGCCTTTGGGTATCACAGGGCCAGGCTTGGGAAGGCTTTGGGTATCACAGGGCCAGGCTTGGGAAGGCTTTGGGGGGTCACAGGGCCAGGCTTGGGAAGGCTTTGGGTGTCACAAGGCCAGGCTTGGGAAGCAAGTGGACTGCTATTGGGAATTATTGCTAATTATTTAACCAAAAAATCTATACTGCTGCACTCTGGGTAATAAGCCTATCCATTTGAATGGTTATGAATGAATATCTTTTTTAAAATTTTATTGGACATAAAGGCTGGTCAATATTTAGTATTCTGTTCCTTTTTTTTAATGGAATAGTGATTGTGGTATGGTCTTCTGATCCTCTGATCTTTTAGAGGGCCCCGTGCTGGACTAATCATTTATGTTGATTTGGTGATAAGCATACATCAAGTTTCCCCGTGGGGCTTTTTTTGGAAGGGAAACTGTGAAGTCAGCGGCATCTGTTTAACTTTCTGTTATAAAAGACTCCATGTGTCTGCTTGCTGTTTTTCATGACATCACGTAGCTGTCCTTCAGGGACACGGCCTAAAATACACGACTTCATATGGACAGAACATGAGATTTTGTAGCGTAGGCTACCGAATCTATGAAATGAAACTCGTTCATGCGGAAATATTTGGATCTGGTGAAAGGGAGACATTTTGGTAATTTCAATTAAAACATATACTCTTTCACATGACAATAGAAATGTAACATTTTTTTTTTTATTAAAAAAAAAATTTAGTGACACAAAGTGCAGATAGATTGTTTAGTCCCCCCCCCCCCCCCCCCAGCATCCGTAATGATCTAGACTGGGGCGTAATGATCTAGACTGGGGCGTAATGATCTAGACTGAGGCGTAATGATCTAGACTGGGGCGTAATGATCTAGACTGGGGCGTAATGATCTAGACTGGGGCGTAATGATCTAGACTGGGGCGTAATGATCTAGACTGGGGCGTAATGATCTAGACTGGGGCGTAATGATCTAGACTGGTTTTACCCTGCTGGTAATTTCTCTGTACTTTCTTTGTTCCTCTTTCACTTCCATTGCCAGTCAGAGTCAGTCTGTTCCTCTTTAGTTACAGAAACACTGTGACTCCTCCACTTCTGTTACATTGTGCATTCCAGATGTCACCCTACGGGGGCCACGGGTCAACAGTAGTGCCCTATCGGGGGCCACGGGTCAACAGTAGTGCCCTATCGGGGGCCACGGGTCAACAGTAGTGCCCTACGGGGGCCACGGGTCAACAGTAGTGCCCTACGGGGGCCACGGGTCAACAGTAGTGCCCTACGGGGGCCACGGGTCAACAGTAGTGCCCTACGGGGGCCACGGGTCAACAGTAGTGCCCTACGGGGGCCACGGGTCAACAGTAGTGCCCTATGGGGGCCACGGGTCAACAGTAGTGCCCTATATAGAGTTTAGGATACCATTTGAGATGCTGTCATTCATTGTCTCCTGGAATAAGGAGGTCAGCCATTTTTATAAATCTGCTTCTGCGTCTATCAGGAGAGTTGCAGCGCTCACATTGGATTAATGCAACGCAGAATAGCTGACATTTTAAAAATGTTTAATCCCGTTCGGCCCCTCTGCCCCCGCGAGGGGGAGTCGGCCCCCTCTGCCCCCGCGTGGGGGAGTCGGGCCCCCTCTGCCCCCGCGTGGGGGAGTCGGGCCCCCTCTGCCCCCGCGTGGGGGAGTCGGGCCCCCTCTGCCCCCGCGAGGGGGAGTCGGGACCCCTCTGCCCCCGCGAGGGGGAGTCGGGACCCCTCTGCCCCCGCGAGGGGGAGTCGGGACCCCTCTGCCCCCGCGAGGGGACAATGGGAGCCACAGTCACAACCGCAGTGCCAGGGACCTCTAAATAACTCAGGCCTAGGCTTAGCAATAAGAGACATTATGTCTGTAGTTGAAGCACAACACAGGTAGCATGTTTTTGTACTTTTAAAAATCAAATGTATATTTGTATATGCACAGGTTACATCGTAGTGGACACAGTACAATGCTTACTTGCAAGCTATTTTTGTATTTAGTAAAAGGCCCAGAAATAGCATGTTGCTATCCTGTCAATAGACCTGTAGTAGGAAACATGTTGACATTACCGTCTCAGGTTCAGGTTTCAAGTCCGACAGCCTTCGTGGTGTTTGGATACAGAGTTCATTATAAATCCCAGTCATTCAAATCAAATGAAATCACATGTTTTATTTGTCACGTGTTGAATACAACAGGTTGTAGACCTCACAGTGAAATGCTGAATACAACAGGTGTAGTAGACCTCACAGTGAAATGCTGAATACAACAGGTGTAGTAGACCTCACAGTGAAATGCTGAATACAACAGGTGTAGTAGACCTCACAGTGAAATGCTGAATACAACAGGTGTAGTAGACCTCACAGTGAAATGCTGAATACAACAGGTGTAGTAGACCTCACAGTGAAATGCTGAATACAACAGGTGTAGTAGACCTCACAGTGAAATGCTGAATACAACAGGTGTAGTAGACCTGACAGTGAAATGCTGAATACAACAAGTGTAGTAGACCTGACAGTGAAATGCTGAATACAACAGGTGTAGTAGACCTCACAGTGAAATGCTGAATACAACAGGTGTAGTAGACCTGACAGTGAAATGCTGAATACAACAAGTGTAGTAGACCTGACAGTGAAATGCTGAATACAACAGGTGTAGTAGACCTCACAGTGAAATGCTGAATACAACAGGTGTAGTAGACCTTACAGTGAAATGATGAATACAACAGGTGTAGTAGACCTTACAGTGAAATGCTGAATACAACAGGTGTAGTAGACCTTACAGTGAAATGCTGAATACAACAGGTGTAGTAGACCTTACAGTGAAATGCTGAATACAACAGGTGTAGTAGACCTCACAGTGAAATGCTGAATACAACAGGTGTAGTAGACCTTACAGTGAAATGCTGAATACAACAGGTGTAGGTAGACCTTACAGTGAAATGCTGAATACAACAGGTGTAGTAGACCTCCCAGTGAAATGCTGAATACAGCAGGTGTAGTAGACCTTACAGTGAAATGCTGAATACAACAGGTGTAGGTAGACCTCACAGTGAAATGCTGAATACAACAGGTGTAGTAGACCTTACAGTGAAATGCTGAATACAACAGGTGTAGTAGACCTTACAGTGAAATGCTGAATACAACAGGTGTAGTAGACCTTACTGTGAAATGCTGAATACAACAGGTGTAGTAGACCTTACAGTGAAATGCTGAATACAACAGGTGTAGTAGACCTTACAGTGAAATGCTGAATACAACAGGTGTAGTAGACCTCACAGTGAAATGCTGAATACAACAGGTGTAGTAGACCTTACAGTGAAATGCTGAATACAACAGGTGTAGTAGACCTCACAGTGAAATGCTGAATACAACAGGTGTAGGTAGACCTCACAGTGAAATGCTGAATACAACAGGTGTAGTAGACCTTACAGTGAAATGCTGAATACAACAGGTGTAGTAGACCTTACAGTGAAATGCTGAATACAACAGGTGTAGTAGACCTCACAGTGAAATGCTGAATACAACAGGTGTAGTAGACCTGACAGTGAAATGCTGAATACAACAGGTGTAGGTAGACCTCACAGTGAAATGCTGAATACAACAGGTGTAGTAGACCTCACAGTGAAATGCTGAATACAACAGGTGTAGTAGACCTGACAGTGAAATGCTGAATACAACAAGTGTAGTAGACCTGACAGTGAAATGCTGAATACAACAGGTGTAGTAGACCTCACAGTGAAATGCTGAATACAACAGGTGTAGTAGACCTTACAGTGAAATGATGAATACAACAGGTGTAGTAGACCTTACAGTGAAATGCTGAATACAACAGGTGTAGTAGACCTTACAGTGAAATGCTGAATACAACAGGTGTAGTAGACCTTACAGTGAAATGCTGAATACAACAGGTGTAGTAGACCTCACAGTGAAATGCTGAATACAACAGGTGTAGTAGACCTTACAGTGAAATGCTGAATACAACAGGTGTAGGTAGACCTTACAGTGAAATGCTGAATACAACAGGTGTAGTAGACCTTACAGTGAAATGCTGAATACAACAGGTGTAGTAGACCTCCCAGTGAAATGCTGAATACAGCAGGTGTAGTAGACCTTACAGTGAAATGCTGAATACAACAGGTGTAGGTAGACCTCACAGTGAAATGCTGAATACAACAGGTGTAGTAGACCTTACAGTGAAATGCTGAATACAACAGGTGTAGTAGACCTTACTGTGAAATGCTGAATACAACAGGTGTAGTAGACCTTACAGTGAAATGCTGAATACAACAGGTGTAGTAGACCTTACAGTGAAATGCTGAATACAACAGGTGTAGTAGACCTCACAGTGAAATGCTGAATACAACAGGTGTAGTAGACCTTACAGTGAAATGCTGAATACAACAGGTGTAGTAGACCTCACAGTGAAATGCTGAATACAACAGGTGTAGGTAGACCTCACAGTGAAATGCTGAATACAACAGGTGTAGTAGATCTTACAGTGAAATGCTGAATACAACAGGTGTAGTAGACCTTACAGTGAAATGCTGAATACAACAGGTGTAGTAGACCTCACAGTGAAATGCTGAATACAACAGGTGTAGTAGACCTGACAGTGAAATGCTGAATACAACAAGTGTAGTAGACCTGACAGTGAAATGCTGAATACAACAGGTGTAGTAGACCTCACAGTGAAATGCTGAATACAACAGGTGTAGTAGACCTTACAGTGAAATGATGAATACAACAGGTGTAGTAGACCTTACAGTGAAATGCTGAATACAACAGGTGTAGTAGACCTTACAGTGAAATGCTGAATACAACAGGTGTAGTAGACCTTACAGTGAAATGCTGAATACAACAGGTGTAGTAGACCTCACAGTGAAATGCTGAATACAACAGGTGTAGTAGACCTTACAGTGAAATGCTGAATACAACAGGTGTAGTAGACCTTACAGTGAAATGCTGAATACAACAGGTGTAGTAGACCTCACAGTGAAATGCTGAATACAACAGGTGTAGTAGACCTCACAGTGAAATGCTGAATACAACAGGTGTAGTAGACCTCACAGTGAAATGCTGAATACAACAGGTGTAGTAGACCTTACAGTGAAATGCTGAATACAACAGGTGTAGTAGACCTCACAGTGAAATGCTGAATACAACAGGTGTAGTAGACCTCACAGTGAAATGCTGAATACAACAGGTGTAGTAGACCTCACAGTGAAATGCTGAATACAACAGGTGTAGTAGACCTCACAGTGAAATGCTGAATACAACAGGTGTAGTAGACCTTACAGTGAAATGCTGAATACAACAGGTGTAGTAGACCTCACAGTGAAATGCTGAATACAACAGGTGTAGTAGACCTTACAGTGAAATGCTGAATACAACAGGTGTAGTAGACCTCACAGTGAAATGCTGAATACAACAGGTGTAGTAGACCTCACAGTGAAATGCTGAATACAACAGGTGTAGTAGACCTTACAGTGAAATGCTGAATACAACAGGTGTAGTAGACCTCACAGTGAAATGCTGAATACAACAGATGTAGTAGACCTCACAGTGAAATGCTGAATACAACAGGTGTAGTAGACCTTACAGTGAAATGCTGAATACAACAGGTGTAGTAGACCTCACAGTGAAATGCTGAATACAACAGGTGTAGTAGACCTCACTGTGAAATGCTGAATACAACAGGTGTAGTAGACCTCACTGTGAAATGCTGAATACAACAGGTGTAGTAGACCTCACTGTGAAATGCTGAATACAACAGGTGTAGTAGACCTCACTGTGAAATGCTGAATACAACAGGTGTAGTAGACCTCACTGTGAAATGCTGAATACAACAGGTGTAGTAGTTTAATTTAGTTTTCACCTGTTGTATTCAGCATTTCACTGTGAGGTCTACTACACCTGTTGTATTCAGCATTTCACAGTGAGGTCTACTACACCTGTTGTATTCAGCATTTCACTGTAAGGTCTACTACACCTGTTGTATTCAGCATTTCACTGTGAGGTCTACAACACCTGTTGTATTCAGCATTTCACTGTAAGGTCTACTACACCTGTTGTATTCAGCATTTCACTGTGAGGTCTACTACACCTGTTGTATTCAGCATTTCACAGTGAGGTCTACTACACCTGTTGTATTCAGCATTTCACTGTGAGGTCTACTACACCTGTTGTATTCAGCATTTCACTGTGAGGTCTACTACACCTGTTGTATTCAGCATTTCACTGTGAGGTCTACTACACCTGTTGTATTCGGCGCATGTGACCTAAAGACATTTTGATTTGAGTAGCATTCTCATGTAGGTGTTCCTTTTGTCCAGGTAGGAAAGGGCACTGTAATGGAGATTGCATCATCTGTGGACCTGTTGGGGAGGTATGCAAATTGTCCCTTGGGTTTCTGGGATGGTGGTGTTGAGCCATAATTAGCCATATCATGGGTACAGATGTGAGTGCTACGGGTCGGTAGTCATTTAGGCAGGTTACCTTGGTGGTCTTGGGCACAGAGACTATGGTGGTCTGCATGAAACATGTTGGTATTACAGACTCGGACAGGGAGAGGTTGAAAATGTCGTAGTGAAGACACTTGCCAGTTGGTCAGCGCATGCTCAGAGTGCACATCCTGGTAATCAGTCTGGCCTTGTGAATGTTGACCTGTTTAAAGGTCTTACTCTCATCGGCTACAGCTAGCGCGATCACACAATCGTCTGGGATAGCTCGAAGCAAGCATAGCTGTAATTTAGCTCGTCTGGTAGGCTCGTGTCACTGGGCAGCTCTCGGCTGTACTTCCCTTTGTAGTCTGTAATAGTTTGCAAGCCCTGCCACATCCGACGAGCGTCAGAGCCGGTGTAGTGTGATTCGATCTTAGTCCTGTATTGAGGCTTTGCCTGTTTGATGGTTCGGAGGGCGTTTTATTTAATAAGTGTCCGGGTCAGAGTCCTGCTCCTTGAAATCGGCAGCTCTACCCTTTTAGCTCAGTGGAGCTGTTGCCCGTAGTCCATGGCTTCTGGTTGTGATATGTGCGTACGGTCGCTGTGGGGACGACGTCATCGATGCACTTATTGATAAAGCCAGTGACTGATGTGGTGTTACTCCTCAATGCCATCGGAAGAATCCCGGAACATGTCCCAGTCTGTGAAAGAAAAACAGTCCTGTAGCTTAGCATCTGCGTCATCTGACCACTTCCCTATTGAGCGAGTCACTGGTATTTCCTGCTTTAGTTTTAGCTTGTAAGCAGGAATCAGGAGGATTTGAATTATGGTCAGATTTGCCAAATGGAGGGCGAGGGAGAGCTTTGTACTTGTCTCTGTGTGGACTAAAGAATGTTGAGTTTTTTTTTTTTTTTCCTTCTCCATCTCCTTGCAGTACATGTAACATGCTGGTAGAAATTGGGTTAAACTGATTTGTTTCCCTGTGTCTAAGTCCCCACTAGGAGCGCCGCCTCTGGGTGAGCATTTTATTGTTTGCTGGTGGCCTTAAACAGTCTTATGGTCTTACAGTCTTAGTGCCAGCATCAGTTTGTGGTGGTAAATAGACAGCTACCACTTGCTTCCATTTTGAGTTGTGTGATCTTGGCCTGTCAGTGTGTTTTCTGTTTACCAAAATGCTTTACCAAAATCAGAATTTGAAGCCTGAGGGAGGAGCAGGGAGGAGGAAGCAGGGAGGAGGAAGCAGGGAGGAGGGAGGAGGAAGCAGGGAGGAGGGAGCTTGTTCAATCAGTGTAATGGAAAACAGGCCTCAGTCTTCATACTGTAAACAAAAACAGGGTAGCCTTTCCATTTTTTCTTTGCCTTGGAAATATATTGTTACAGCCCTGGGAACATGTCGTCACAGCCCTGGGAACATGTCGTCACAGCCCTGGGAACATGTCGTCACAGCCCTGGGAACATGTCGTCACAGCCCTGGGAACATGTCGCCACAGCCCTGGGAACATGTCGCCACAGCCCTGGGAACATGTCGTCACAGCCCTGGGAACATGTCGCCACAGCCCTGGGAACATGTCGCCACAGCCCTGGGAACATGTCGCCACAGCCCTGGGAACATGTCGCCACAGCCCTGGGAACATGTCGCCACAGCCCTGGGAACATGTCGCCACAGCCCTGGGAACATGTCGCCACAGCCCTGGGAACATGTCGCCACAGCCCTGGGAACATGTCGCCACAGCCCTGGGAACATGTCGCCAGAGCCCTGGGAACATGTCGCCACAGCCCTGGGAACATGTCGCCACAGCCCTGGGAACATGTCGCCACAGCCCTGGGAACATGTCGCCACAGCCCTGGGAACATGTCGTCACAGCCCTGGGAACATGTCGTCACAGCCCTGGGAACATGTCGCCACAGCCCTGGGAACATGTCGCCACAGCCCTGGGAACATGTCGCCACAGCCCTGGGAACATGTCGCCACAGCCCTGGGAACATGTCTTCTGGTGTGTTGTAGCTCTGGTCTTCTCCTTATCAAGGTGTGTGTGTGTGTGTGTGTGTGTGTGTGTGTGTGTGTGTCCCAGTTGGCAGCAGAGTACATTGTAGGGCTTAATGAGGTCTCTCTGTGTCCTGCTTAACGACCTGATGGTCTGGGAGAGACACTGTCGGTGCCATATAGAGGTGAGAGGCTGGACAGAGATGGAGACAGATGCAGGGTGGATGGACAGAGATGTGGAGGGAAAGACCGAGGGAGATGGAGACAGATGCAGGGTGGCTGGACAGACAGGGGGAAGATGGATGGCGGTAGAGAGAGACAGGATAGATGGGAGTGATGCACTACCCTATGGACCCTGGTCAGAAGTAGTGCATTATATAGGGAATAGGGTGCCTTTTGGGATGTAGATTTATTCTGCTGGAATATAACACTAAATCACTAAGAATCTGTCCTGAGGCTGGGGCGGTTTCTGATTGGATTAGAGCTGAGGCCGGGGCGGTTTCTGAGTTGGATTAGAACTCTGCTGGGGAGGTTTCTGATTGGATTAGAACTGAGGCTGGGGAGGTTTCTGATTGGATTAGAACTGAGGCTGGGGAGGTTTCTGATTGGATTAGAACTGAGGCTGGGGAGGTTTCTGATTGGATTAGAACTGAGGCTGGGGAGGTTTCTGATTGGATTAGAACTGAGGCTGGGGAGGTTTCTGATTGGATTAGAACTGAGGCTGGGGAGGTTTCTGATTTGGATTAGAACTGAGGCTGGGGAGGTTTCTGATTTGGATTAGAACTGAGGCTGGGGAGGTTTCTGATTTGGATTAGAACTGAGGCTGGGGAGGTTTCTGATTTGGATTAGAACTGAGGCTGGGGAGGTTTCTGATTTGGATTAGAACTGAGGCTGGGGAGGTTTCTGATTTGGATTAGAACTGAGGCTGGGGAGGTTTCTGATTTGGATTAGAACTGAGGCTGGGGAGGTTTCTGATTTGGATTAGAACTGAGGCTGGGGAGGTTTCTGATTTGGATTAGAACTGAGGCTGGGGAGGTTTCTGATTTGGATTAGAACTGAGGCTGGGGCGGTTTCTGATTTGGATTAGAACTGAGGCTGGGGCGGTTTCTGATTTGGATTAGAACTGAGGCTGGGGCGGTTTCTGGTTTAGATTAGAACTGAGGCTGGGGAGGTTTCTGATTTAGATTATAACTGTGTTGGGGAGGTTTCTGGTTGGATTAGAACTGTGCTGGGGAGGTTTCTGGTTGGGTTAGAACTGTGCTGGGGAGGTTTCTGGTTGGATTAGAACTGAGGCTGGGGAGGTTTCTGATTGGATTAGAACTGAGGCTGGGGAGGTTTCTGATTGGATTAGAACTGTGCTGGGGAGGTTTCTGGTTGGATTAGAACTGTGCTGGGGAGGTTTCTGGTTGGATTAGAACTGTGCTGGGGAGGTTTCTGGTTGGATTAGAACTGTGCTGGGGAGGTTTCTGGTTGGATTAGAACTGTGCTGGGGAGGTTTCTGATTGGATTAGAACTGTGCTGGGGAGGTTTCTGGTTGGATTAGAACTGTGCTGGGGAGGTTTCTGGTTGGATTAGAACTGTGCTGGGGAGGTTTCTGGTTGGATTAGAACTGTGCTGGGGAGGTTTCTGGTTGGATTAGAACTGTGCTGGGGAGGTTTCTGGTTGGATTAGAACTGTGCTGGGGAGGTTTCTGGTTGGATTAGAACTGTGCTGGGGAGGTTTCTGGTTGGGTTAGAACTGTGCTGGGGAGGTTTCTGGTTGGATTAGAACTGAGGCTGGGGAGGTTTCTGATTGGATTAGAACTGTGCTGGGGAGGTTTCTGATTGGATTAGAACTGTGCTGGGGAGGTTTCTGGTTGGATTAGAACTGTGCTGGGGAGGTTTCTGGTTGGATTAGAACTGTGCTGGGGAGGTTTCTGGTTGGATTAGAACTGTGCTGGGGAGGTTTCTGGTTGGATTAGAACTGTGCTGGGGAGGTTTCTGATTGGATTAGAACTGTGCTGGGGAGGTTTCTGATTGGATTAGAACTGTGCTGGGGAGGCAGGGGCTGCTTTTCACATACGCACATATTTCCACACTCCCCGCTAGTGCAAACATGCATCAGAACAGTAACCGCGTCATCGCTCTCAGAGACATGTAAGGGTGTGTCACAGCACAGAACCGACTGATACTGTATGTTAATAGGTTCTGTTCTAACTAACCAAACCATTCAGAGAGAGGTGTGTGTGTGTGTCTGTCTGTCTGTGTCTGTCTGACTGACTGTCTGTCTGTCTCGTAATCCTGTACAGTTCAACTCATCACAAATGTTGTCTCTTCTCAGTGAGATGAGGTAATGGGGTGAAGGGAAGAGGAATGAGAGTTGAAGTTGATGCACTCTTGACTGAACTGTATGTAGCCTAGGCCTCCACCTTGAGCTGCACAACAAGAAGCTCCCTCCCCCACTGTAAAGTTCTGTTGCCCCGTCAGCCCCACTGTAATGTTCTGTTGCCCCGTCAGGCCCACTGTCATGTTCTGTTGCCCCGTCAGGCCCACTGTAATGTTGCCCCGTCAGGCCCACTGTAATGTTCTGTTGCCCCGTCAGGCCCACTGTAATGTTCTGTTGCCCCGTCAGGCCCACTGTAATGTTGCCCCGTCAGGCCCACTGTAATGTTCTGTTGCCCCGTCAGGTCCACTGTAATGTTCTGTTGCCCCGTCAGGCCCACTGTAATGTTGCCCCGTCAGGCCCACTGTAATGTTCTGTTGCCCCGTCAGGTCCACTGTAATGTTCTGTTGCCCCGTCAGGTCCACTGTAATGTTGCCCCGTCAGGTCCACTGTAATGTTGCCCCGTCAGGTCCA
This sequence comes from Oncorhynchus mykiss, assembly GCF_057628025.1. NCBI lineage: Eukaryota > Metazoa > Chordata > Actinopteri > Salmoniformes > Salmonidae > Oncorhynchus > Oncorhynchus mykiss. The sequence continues at coordinate 43,445,813 of NC_143045.1, read as the reverse complement.
CTGTAATGTTCTGTTGTCCCGTCAGGTCCACTGTAATGTTCTGTTGCCCCGTCAGGTCCACTGTAATGTTCTGTTGCCCCGTCAGGTCCACTAATGTTCTGTTGCCCCGTCAGGTCCACTAATGTTCTGTTGCCCCGTCAGGCCCACTGTAATGTTCTGTTGCCCCGTCAGGTCCACTGTAATATTCTGTTGCCCCGTCAGGCTCACTGTAATGTTGCCCCGTCAGGCCCACTGTAATGTTCTGTTGCCCCGTCAGGCTCACTGTAATGTTGCCCCGTCAGGCCCACTGTAATGTTCTGTTGCCCCGTCAGGTCCACTGTAATGTTCTGTTGCCCCGTCAGGCCCTCTGTAATGTTCTGTTGCCCCGTCAGGCCCTCTGTAATGTTCTGTTGCCCCGTCAGGCCCACTGTAATGTTCTGTTGCCCCGTCAGGTCCACTGTAATATTCTGTTGCCCCGTCAGGTCCACTGTAATATTCTGTTGCCCCGTCAGGCTCACTGTAATGTTGCCCCGTCAGGCCCACTGTAATGTTCTGTTGCCCCGTCAGGTCCACTGTAATATTCTGTTGCCCCGTCAGGTCCACTGTAATATTCTGTTGCCCCGTCAGGCCCACTGTAATGTTCTGTTGCCCCGTCAGGTCCACTGTAATATTCTGTTGCCCCGTCAGGTCCACTGTAATGTTCTGTTGCCCCGTCAGGTCCACTGTAATGTTGCCCCGTCAGGTCCACTGTAATATTCTGTTGCCCCGTCAGGCCCACTATAATTTTCTGTGCTATAACAGTCTGGAGGCTCAGTGGCTGTGAAATGAGACTAACTATAGCAGGATTGGTTGGTCCTAATTTAACAAGAGCAGGATTGTTGGTGTGGGAATTCCTTTGTTGGTTTGAGGTGCTCAGGAATGCACAACCCGAAGTGCTCCCTTTCTCCCTCCCTGCAGGGTATAGTTACACTGAGGTCATGTCCTCCGTATATCTGCCTCATCCTGGTGTTTAGAGGTGGGGTCTGTTTGTTTTTGGAACCGGTATTACACATTGTAAGACTGGTGTAGCAAAATTCGGTAAAAATGATCTTACTATCCTTCCCCTCTAACTGAATAAATCCCCGTCGTTAACCCTCTCGCTCTCTCTCCCCCATCCCACCTCGCCTGTCTACTGCCCCCCATCCCACCTCGACTGTCTCCTCCCCCCCGTCTCAACTCGCCTGTCTCTCTCTCTAACACAGTCTGCTCCGTACCTTTCTGCTCTGCTCCGTACCTTTCTGCTCTGCTCCGTACCGCTCTGCTCTGCTCCGTACCGCTCTGCTCTGCTCCACACCGCTCTGCTCTGCTCCACACCGCTCTGCTCTGCTCTGCTCCACACCGCTCTGTTCTGCTCCACACCGCTCTGCTCTGCTCCACACCGCTCTGCTCTGCTCTGCTCCACACCGCTCTGCTCTGCTCCACACCGCTCTGCTCCACACTGCTCTGCTCTGCTCCGTACCGCTCTGCTCTGCTCTGCTCCGTACCGCTCTGTTCTGCTCTACACCGCTCTGCTCTGCTCCACACCGCTCTGCTCTGCTCTGCTCCGTACCGCTCTGCTCTGCTCCACACCGCTCTGCTCTGCTCCACACCGCTCTGTTCTGCTCCACACCGCTCTGCTCCACACCGCTCTGCTCCACACCGCTCTGCTCTGCTCTGCTCCGTACCGCTCTGCTCTGCTCCACACCGCTCTGTTCTGCTCCACACCGCTCTGCTCCACACCGCTCTGCTCCACACCGCTCTGCTCCACACCGCTCTGCTCCACACCACTCTGTTCTGCTCTGCTCCACACCGCTCTGTTCTGCTCTGCTCCACACCACTCTGTTCTGCTCTGCTCCACACCGCTCTGTTCTGCTCTGCTCCACACCACTCTGCTCTGCTCCACACCACTCTGTTCTGCTCCACACCACTCTGCTCTGCTCCACACCACTCTGTTCTGCTCTGCTCCACACCACTCTGCTCTGCTCCACACCGCTCTGCTCTGCTCTGCTCCACACCGCTCTGCTCTGCTCTGCTCCACACCGCTCTGCTTTGCTCCACACCGCTCTGCTCCACACTGCTCTGCTCTGCTCCGTACCGCTCTGCTCCGGCTCCATTAAGTCAGTCCGGCTCTCTGATTGATCTATCTCTCAGAGTGCTGCTGCTGCACCAAAACAGACCTGAGAATATATGCAGAGACGAGGAATCCGAGATCTGTTTAAAGTGTGTGCTGTGCTCCGCAGGGCGTTGGTTATTGCTTTCCCTCCCTGTATTTACAGGCTTCACTGCACCAGCTAATGTAGGAGAAACGCATCATGACTGGATCAGGGCTGTTATCCCTTTTCATTGAACCCATCATTTGCTGTTCTAGCCATCTGGCCTCTCCTGGTTGAACCCATCCTCTACTGTTCTAGCCATCTGGCCTCTCCTGGTTGAACCCATCCTCTACTGTTCTAGCCATCTGGCCTCTCCTGGTTGAACCCATCCTCTACTGTTCTAGCCATCTGGCCTCTCCTGGTTGAACCCATCCTCTACTGTTCTAGCCATCTGGCCTCTCCTGGTTGAACCCATCCTCTACTGTTCTAGCCATCTGGCCTCTCCTGGTTGAACCCATCCTTTACTGTTCTAGCCATCTGGCCTCTCCTGGTTGAACCCATCCTTTGCTGTTCTAGCCATCTGGCCTCTCCTGGTTGAACCCATCCTTTGCTGTTCAAGCCTTCTGGCCTCTCCTGGTTGAACCCATCCTTTGCTGTTCTAGCCATCTGGCCTCTCCTGGTTGACTGGATGCTCCTGTTAGACAACAGACAGACATTTTCAAACATCTCCTCGTAACAGATGGCGCACTCCTCGTCGCGGCTACATGTGGCCCGGTCCCGGAGAACATTGTCGCGGCTACATGTGGCCCGGTCCCGGAGAACCTCGTCACGGCTACCTGTGTCCCGGAGAACCTCGTCACGGCTACATGTGGCCCGGTCCCGGAGAACCTCGTCACGGCTACATGTGGCCCGGTCCCGGAGAACCTCGTCACGGCTACATGTGGCCCGGTCCCGGAGAACCTCGTCACGGCTACATGTGGCCCGGTCCCGGAGAACCTCGTCACGGCTACATGTGGCCCGGTCCCGGAGAACCTCGTCACGGCTACATGTGGCCCGGTCCCGGAGAACCTCGTCACGGCTACATGTGGCCCGGTCCCGGAGAACCTCGTCACGGCTACCTGTGGCCAGGTCCCGGAGAACCTCGTCACGGCTACCTGTGGCCCGGTCCCGGAGAATCTCGTCACGGCTACCTGTGGCCCGGTCCCGGAGAATCTCGTCACGGCCACCTGTGGCCAGGTCCCGGAGAACCTCGTCACGGCTACCTGTGGCCAGGTCCCGGAGAACCTCGTCACGGCTACCTGTGGCCTGGTCCCGGAGAATCTCGTCACGGCTACAAGCTCTGTGTTTCTGCTCTGGTTGAACAGTAGTGATTTGAGACCAGCGAAAAGGGTTTGTTTGACTTGGCTGTTATTTTCCTGGGAGCTACAATGTTATCAGTGGAGTGGGGCCCAGGCTGGGAAGGAGTGGGGCCCAGGCTGGGAAGCAGTGTGGGCCCAGACAGTGGGGCCCAGGCAGGGTAGCAGTGTGGGCCCAGGCAGGGTAGCAGTGTGGGCCCAGGCAGGGTAGCAGTGTGGGCCCAGGCTGGGTAGCAGTGTGGGCCCAGGCAGGGAAGCAGTGTGGGCCCAGGCTGGGTAGCAGTGTGGGCCCAGGCTGGGTAGCAGTGTGGGCCCAGGCTGGGTAGCAGTGTGGGCCCAGGCTGGGTAGCAGTGTGGGCCCAGGCTGGGTAGCAGTGTGGGCCCAGGCTGGGTAGCAGTGTGGGCCCAGGCTGGGTAGCACTGTGGGCCCAGGCAGGGAAGCACTGTGGGCCCAGGCAGGGAAGCACTGTGGGCCCAGGCAGGGAAGCACTGTGGGCCCAGGCAGGGAAGCACTGTGGGGCCCAGGCAGGGTAGCAGTGGGGCCCAGGCAGGGTAGCAGTGGGGCCCAGGCAGGGTAGCAGTGGGGCCCAGGCAGGCTAGCAGTGTTGGTGTGCTATCTGTTCAGCTGTACTGATCAACACTGCACACTAACTTAGCTAACTGCCAGGGGAAACGCTGTGGATCGTTAGTTAACTACCTTCACTCACATCCCTTCCACCCCCGCTCTCTCTCTCTCTCTCTGTGTGAGAGTTATCTTTTCTCTCAGAGAATCAGGAGATTGAGTGGAGGGCTGTAAATGAAGGTTAGACACTATGCCACACTGAAGGAGAAGAAGGGGGAGCTAGAGAGAAAAGACATGGTGACGCAATGCACAGCAGAGGTACAAGCTCACTGTCTTTGTGTGTGTGTGCTCTCTCTCTCAGTGAGATAGAGAACACACAATCTCCCTGAGAGAGCACACAACACACAGTCCCTCACACACAATCTCCCTGAGAGAGCACACCAACTCCCTGTCCTCTCCTGACTCTCCCCTCTCTGCATTTCTCCTCCTCCGCTTCTACTGTGTGCTTGTTTTCCCAAAAAGGTTACACACAGTGGCCCTGTTACACACAGTGGCCCTGTTACACACAGTGGTCCTGTTACACACAGTGGTCCTGGTACACACACACAGTGGCCCTGGTACACACACACAGTGGCCCTGTTACACACACACACACGGTGGTCCTGGTACACAAACACGGCGGCCCTGTGACGCGCACGGCACTCTCATTTGTTGACTTCTGTAAACGTAAAAGCCTTGGTTTCATGCATGTTAACATTAGAAGCCTCCTCCCTAAGTTTGTTTTATTCACTGCTTTAGCACACTCTGCAAACCCGGATGTTCTAGCAGAGTCTGAATCCTGGCTTAGAAAGACCACCAAAAACCCTGAAATTTCCATCCCTAACTATAACATTTTCTGACAATATAGAACTGCCAAAGGGGGTGGAGTTAGCCTGCAGAGTTCTGTCTTACTATTCAGGTCTGTGCCCAAACAATTTGAGCTTCAACTATTAAAAATGAACTTTTCCAGAAACAAGTTTCTTACTGTTGCTACTTGCTGTAGACCACTCTCTGCCCCCAGCTGTGCTCTGGACACCGTGTGTGAATTGATTGCCCCCCATCTATCTTCAGAGCTTGTGCTGCTAGTTGACCTAAACTGGGACATGCTTAACATCCCGGCCATCCTACAATCTAAGCTTGATGCCCTCAATCTCACACAAATTATCAATGAACCTACCAGGTATAACCCCAAATCTGTAAAGACAGGCACCCTCATCATCCTAACCAACCTGCCCTCCAAATACACCTCTGCTGTTTTCAACCAGGATCTCAGCAATCACTGCCTCATTGCTTGCGTCCGTAATCTCTGCGGTCTGCGGTCAAACGACCACCCCTCATCACTGTCAAACACTCCCTAAAACACTTCACCGAGCAGGCCTTTCTAATCAACCTAGCCTGGGAGGATATTGATCTCATTCCGTCAGTAGAAGATTCCAGGTTATTCTTTAAAAGTGCTTTCCTCACTATCTTAAAATTGGAACCAGGAACAGATATAGCCTGTGGTTTACTCCAGACCTGACAGCCCTTGACCAACACAAAACCATCCTGTGGTGTACTGCATTAGTATCGAATAGCCCCCACGATATGCAACTTTTCAGGGAAGTTAGGAACCAATATACACAGGCAGTTAGGAAAGCAAATACTAGCCTTTTCTAACAGGAATTTGCATCCTGCAGCACAAACTCCAAAATTCTGGGACACTAAAGTCCATGGAGAATAAGAGTACCTCCTCCCAGCTGCCCACTGCACTGAGGCTAGGAAACACTGTCACCACTGATAAATCCACGATAATTGAGAATTTTAAGAAGCGTTTTTCTACGGCTGGCCATGCTTTCCACCTGGCTACCCCTACCCCGGTCAACAGCACTGCACCCCCCACAGCAACTCGCCCAAGCCTCCCCCATTTATCTTTCACCCAAATCCAGATAGCTGATGTTCTGAAAGAGTTGCAAAATCTGGACCCCTACAAATCACAGGACTAGACAATCTGGGCCCTTCCTTTCTAAAATTATCAGCCGAAATTGTTGCAACCCCTATTACTAGCCTGTTCAACCTCTCTTTGGTATTGTCTAAGATCCCCAAAGATTGGGAAGCTGCCACGGTCATCCCCCTCTTCAAAGGGGGAGACACTCTAGACCCAAACTGCTACAGACCTATATCCACCCTGCCCTGCCTTTCTACGGTCTTCGAAAGCCAAGTTAATAAATAGATCACTGACCATTTCAAATCCCACCGTACCTTCTCCGCTATGCAATCTGGTTTCCGAGCCGGTCACGGGTGCACCTCAGTCACGCTCAAGGTCCTAAACGTTATCATAACCGCCATCGATAAGAGACATTACTGTGCAGCCGTATTCATCGACCTGGCCAAGGCTTTCGACTCTGTCAATTACCACATTCTTATCGGCAGATTCAACAGCCTTGATTTGTCAACTGATTGCCTCTCCTGGTTCAGTAACTACTTCTCAGATGAAGTTCAGTGTGTCAAATCGGAGGGCTTGTTGTCAGGGCCTCTGGCAGTCTTCTATGGGGGTGCCACAGGTTTCAATTCTTGGACTGACTCTCTTCTCTGTATACAACAATAATGTCGCTCTTGCTGCTGGTGATTCTCTGATCCACCTCTACGCAGACGACACCATTCTGTATACTTCTGGCCCTTCTTTGGACACTGTGTTAACAAACCTCCAGACGAGCTTCAATGCCATACAACTCTCCTTCCGTGGCCTACAACTGCTCTTAAATGCAAGTAAAACTAAATGCCTGCTCTTCAACTGATCGCTACCAGCTCCTGCCCGCCCGTCCAGCATCACTACTCAGGACAGTTCTGACTTAGAATATGTGGACAACTATAAATACCTAGGTGTCTGGCTAGACTGTAAACTCTCCTTTCAGACTCACATTAAGCATCTCCAATCCAAAGTTAAATCTAGAATCGGCTTCCTATTTTGCAACAAAGCCTCCTTCACTCATGCTGCCAAACATACCCTCGTAAAACTGACTATCCTACCGACTGTCATTTACAAAATAGCCTCCAACACTCTGCTCAGCAAATCGGATGCAGTCTATCACAGTGCCATCCGTTCGTCACCAAAGCCCCATATACTACCTACCACTGCTCTCGTTGGCTGACCCTCGTTTCATATTTGTCGCCAAACCCATTGGCTCCAGGCCATCTAATAAGTCTCTGCTAGGTAAAGCCCCGCCTTATCTCAGCTCACTGGTCACCATAGCAACACCCACACGTAGCACGCACTCGAGCAGGTATATCTCACACCTCTTTGGCCACCTTTCCTTCCAGTTCTCTGCTGCCAATGACTGGAACGAATTGAAAAAATCACTGAAGCTGGAGACTCATATCTCCCTCTCTAGCTTTAAGCACCAGCAGTCAGAGCAGATCACTCTATACCTGTACATAGCCCATCTATAAATAGCCCATCCAACAACCTCATCCCCATACTGTTATTTTTATTAATTGTTTTGCTCCTTTGCATCCCAGTATCTCTACTTCCACATTCATCCTCTGCACATCTACCATTCCAGTATTTAATTGCTATATTGTACTCCCTTGTCTTACCTCATTTTCACACACTGTATATATTTTCTATTGTGTTATTGACTGTTTTGTTTATACTCCATTTGTAACTGTTGTTTGTGTCTCACTGCTAGGCGCTGTGGCCCTGCTAGGCGCTGTGGCCCTGCTAGGCGCTGTGGCCCTGCTAGGCGCTGTGGCCCTGCTAGGCGCTGTGGCCCTGCTAGGCGCTGTGGCCCTGCTAGGCGCTGTGGCCCTGCTACGCGCTGTGGCCCTGCTACGCGCTGTGGCCCTGCTACGCCCTGTGGCCCTGCTACGCCCTGTGGCCCTGCTACGCCCTGTGGCCCTGCTACGCCCTGTGGCCCTGTTACGCCCTGTGGCCCTGTTACGCCATGCTAGGCACTGTGGCCCTGTTACGCCCTGTGGCCCTGCTAGGCGCTGTGGCCCTGTTACGCGCTGTGGCCCTGTTACGCCCTGTGGCCCTGCTAGGCGCTGTGGCCCTGCTAGGCGCTGTGGCCCTGCTAGGCGCTGTGGCCCTGCTAGGCGCTGTGGCCCTGTTACGCCCTGTGGCCCTGCTACGCCCTGTGGCCCTGTTACGCCCTGTGGCCCTGCTAGGCCCTGTGGCCCTGTTACGCCCTGTGGCCCTGCTAGGCGCTGTGGCCCTGTTACGCGCTGTGGCCCTGTTACGCCCTGTGGCCCTGCTAGGCGCTGTGGCCCTGCTAGGCGCTGTGGCCCTGCTAGGCGCTGTGGCCCTGTTACGCCCTGTGGCCCTGTTACGCCTTGTGGCCCTGCTACGCCCTGTGGCCCTGCTAGGCCCTGTGGCCCTGTTACGCCCTGTGGCCCTGCTAGGCCCTGTGGCCCTGTTACGCCCTGTGGCCCTGTTACGCCCTGTGGCCCTGTTACGCCATGCTAGGCACTGTGGCCCTGTTACGCCCTGTGGCCCTGCTAGGCGCTGTGGCCCTGCTAGGCGCTGTGGCCCTGCTAGGCGTTGTGGCGTAAGTCGCTTGGGGTATGTTTCTATCAGTTTTGCACATCGAGAGACTGACATTTTTTCCCATTACTCCTTGCAAAACAGCTCGAGCTCAGTGAGGTTGGATGGAGAGCATTTGTGAACAGCAGTTTTCAGTTCTTTCCACAGAATCTCGATTGGATTCAGGTCTGGACTTTGACTTGGCCATTCTAACACCTGGATATGTTTAATTTTGAACCATTCCATTGTAGATTTTGCTTTAGGTTTTGGATCATTGTCTTGTTGGAAGACAAATCTCCGTCCCAGTCTCAGGTCTTTTGCAGACTCCATCAGGTTTTCTTCCAGAATGGTCCTGTATTTGGCTCCATCCATCTTCCCATCAATTTTAACCATCTTCCCTGTCCCTGCTGAAGAAAAGCAGGCCCAAACCATGATGCTGCCACCACCATGTTTGACAGTGGGGATGGTGTGTTCAGCTGTGTTGCTTTTACGCCAAACATAACGTTTTGCATTGTTGCCAAAAAGTTCAATTTTGGTTTCATCTGACCAGAGCACCTTCTTCCACATGTTTGGTGTGTCTCCCAGGAGGCTTGTGGCAAACTTTAAACGACACTTTTTATGGATATCTTTAAGAAATGTCTTTCTTCTTGCCACTCTTCCATAAAGGCCAGATTTGTGCAATATACGACTGATTGTTGTCCTATGGACAGAGTCTCCCACCTCAGCTGTAGATCTCTGCAGTTCATCCAGAGTGATCATGGGCCTCTTGGCTGCATCTCTGATCAGTTTTCTCCTTGTATGAGCTGAAAGTTTAGAGGGACGGCCAGGTCTTGGTAGATTTGCAGTGGTCTGATACTCCTTCCATTTAAATATTATCGCTTGCACAGTGCTCCTTGGGATGTTTAAAGCTTGGGAAATCTTTTTGTATCCAAATCCGGCTTTAAACTTCTTCACAACAGTATCTTGGACCTGCCTGGTGTGTTCCTTGTTCTTCATGATGCTCTCTGCGCTTTTAACGGACCTCTGAGACTATCACAGTGCAGGTGCATTTATACGGAGACTTGATTACACACAGGTGGATTGTATTTATCATCATTAGTCATTTAGGTCAACATTGGATCATTCAGAGATCCTCACTGAACTTCTGGAGAGAGTTTGCTGCACTGAAAGTAAAGGGGCTGAATAATTTTGCACGCCCAATAATTTCAGTTTTTGATTTGTTACAAAAGTTTGAAATATCCAATAAATGTCGTTCCACTTCATGATTTGTGTCCCACTTGTTGTTGATTCTTCACAAAAAAAATACAGTTTTATATCTTTATGTTTGAAGCCTGAAATGTGGCAAAAGGTCGCAAAGTTCAAGGGGGCCGAATACTTTCGCAAGGCACTGTACGTGTCATAATGACATCATGTGTGTTCTTAGCACCAAGAAGCAGCAGCTAACTTCCCCAAGGACATTTATGCAAATGACCTAGTGTTTCCTGTTGTTTTAAAATCCTTAGTACCCTGATTTTTAAAGCGCTCACGTACCTTTCTGACATCACGTATGTGTTTTTAGAACGATGACGCAGTCGCTAGCTATCCTACCAACCCAGAGAACGACCACACACACACACACACACACACACCATCCTCCTTATGTTTCAGAACCTATTTAGCTGTGTTATTATTCTGACACACAGGCCCAGTCAGGACAGGATGCAGGCGGCATTATGCAAACACACACACACACAGAGAAACACACACACACACACAGAGAAACACACACACACACACACACACACACACACACACACACACACACACACACACACAGAGAAACACACACACAGAGAAACACACACACACACACACACACACACAGAGAAACACACACACACACACAGATAAACACACACACACACACACAGAGAAACACACACACACACAGAGAAACACACACACACAGAAATACACACAGAAACACAGAGAAACACGTACACACACACACACACACACACAGAAACACACACACAGAAACACACACACAGAAACACACACACAGAAACACACACACAGAAACACACACACACACACACACACACACAGAAACACAGAAACACACACACACACAGACACACAGACACACACACACACACACACAGAAAGACACACACAGAAACACACACACAGAAACACAGAAACACAGAAACACACACACAGAAACACACACACACACAGAAACACACACACACACAGAAACACACACACACACAGAAACACACACACA
>NC_143045.1:43400000-43432500 GCF_057628025.1 Oncorhynchus mykiss | reverse complement strand
CTCTTCTAGCGCCTGGAGTCTCTTCTAGCGCCTGGAGTCTCTTCTAGCCTGGTGGAGTCTCTTCTAGCGCCTGGAGTCTCTTCTAGCCTGGTGGAGTCTCTTCTAGCGCCTGGAGTCTCTTCTAGCGCCTGGAGTCTCTTCTAGCCTGGAGTCTCTTCTAGCCTGGAGTCTCTTCTAGCCTTGGTGGAGTCTCTTCTAGCCTGGTGGAGTCTCTTCTAGTGCCTGGAGTCTCTTCTAGTGCCTGGAGTCTCTTCTAGTGCCTGGAGTCTCTTCTAGCGCCTGGAGTCTCTTCTAGCGCCTGGAGTCTCTTCTAACGCCTGGAGTCTCTTCTAGCGCCTGGAGTCTCTTCTAGCGCCTGGAGTCTCTTCTAGCGCCTGGAGTCTCTTCTAGCGCCTGGAGCGCCTGGAGTCTCTTCTAGCGCCTGGAGTCTCTTCTAGCGCCTGGAGTCTCTTCTAGCGCCTGGAGTCTCTTCTAGCGCCTGGAGTCTCTTCTAGCCTGGTGGAGTCTCTTCTAGCCCCTGGAGTCTCTTCTAGCCCCTGGAGTCTCTTCTAGCGCCTGGAGTCTCTTCTAGCCCCTGGAGTCTCTTCTAGCCCCTGGAGTCTCTTCTAGCCTGGTGGAGTCTCTTCTAGCGCCTGGAGTCTCTTCTAGCGCCTGGAGTCTCTTCTAGCACCTGGAGTCTCTTCTAGCACCTGGAGTCTCTTCTAGCCTGGTGGAGTCTCTTCTAGCCTGGTGGAGTCTCTTCTAGCGCCTGGAGTCTCTTCTAGCGCCTGGAGTCTCTTCTAGCGCCTGGAGTCTCTTCTAGCGCCTGGAGCCTCCTCTAGCCTGGTGGAGTCTCTTCTAGCGCCTGGAGTCTCTTCTAGCGCCTGGAGTCTCTTCTAGCGCCTGGAGTCTCTTCTAGCGCCTGGAGTCTCTTCTAGGCTGGTGGAGTCTCTTCTAGCCTGGTGGAGTCTCTTCTAGCCTGGTGGAGTCTCTTCTAGCGCCTGGAGTCTCTTCTAGCGCCTGGAGTCTCTTCTAGCGCCTGGAGTCTCTTCTAGCGCCTGGAGTCTCTTCTAGCCTGGTGGAGTCTCTTCTAGCGCCTGGAGTCTCTTCTAGCCTGGAGTCTCTTCTAGCCTGGAGTCTCTTCTAGCCTTTGTGGAGTCTCTTCTAGCCTGGTGGAGTCTCTTCTAGCGCCTGGAGTCTCTTCTAGCGCCTGGAGTCTCTTCTAGCGCCTGGAGTCTCTTCTAGCGCCTGGAGTCTCTTCTAGCGCCTGGAGTCTCTTCTAACGCCTGGAGTCTCTTCTAGCGCCTGGAGTCTCTTCTAGCGCCTGGAGTCTCTTCTAGCGCCTGGAGTCTCTTCTAGCGCCTGGAGTCTCTTCTAGCGCCTGGAGTCTCTTCTAGCGCCTGGAGTCTCTTCTAGCACGGTGGAGTCTCTTCTAGCCCCTGGAGTCTCTTCTAGCCCCTGGAGTCTCTTCTAGCCCCTGGAGTCTCTTCTAGCCTGGTGGAGTCTCTGCTAGCGCCTGGAGTCTCTTCTAGCGCCTGGAGTCTCTTCTAGCGCCTGGAGTCTCTTCTAGCACCTGGAGTCTCTTCTAGCCTGGTGGAGTCTCTTCTAGCGCCTGGAGTCTCTTCTAGCGCCTGGAGTCTCTTCTAGCCTGGTGGAGTCTCTTCTAGCCTGGTGGAGTCTCTTCTAGCCTGGTGGAGTCTCTTCTAGCCTGGTGGAGTCTCTTCTAGCCTGGTGGAGTCTCTTCTAGCGCCTGGTGGAGTCTCTTCTAGCGCCTGGTGGAGTCTCTTCTAGCGCCTGGAGTCTCTTCTAGCCTGGTGGAGTCTCTTCTAGCCTGGTGGAGTCTCTTCTAGCCTGGTGGAGTCTCTTCTAGCGCCTGTAGTCTCTTCTAGCCTGGTGGAGTCTCTTCTAGCCTGGTGGAGTCTCTTCTAGCCTGGTGGAGTCTCTTCTAGCCTGGAACCTCCTCTAGCCTGGAGCCTCTTGATGTGGTGTATCCATTGCTGTGATATTATCATGTTTTTCTGACTCTGATAGTCTGTCCTTGAGACTGTTTTCCCCGCTGCCTCACGGATTCGTCTCACTGATCTCAGCGGTCTAGTCTCAGCCCTCCCTCTTTCACTATTGAGAGGAGACCGGAGGGGAGAGAGGGAGACGGGGGGGAGAGGAGAGACAGCGGAAGGGAAGAGACGTAGGGAGAGAGTGTGGGGGACAGCAGGAGGAGGGAGACGGGGGAAGAGGAGGGGGGACAGCAGGAGGAGGGAGACGGGGGGGACAGCAGGAGGAGGGAGACGGGGGGGGGGGGTGGACAGCAGGAGGAGGGAGACTGGGGAAGAGGATGGGGGACAGCAGGGAGAGGGAAACGGGGTGGAGAGGATGGGGGACAACAGGGAGAGGGAGACGGGGGGAGAGGATGGGGGACAGCAGGGAGAGGGAGACGGGGGGACAGCAGGAGGAGGGAGACGGGGGGAGAGGATGGGGGGAAGCAGGAGGAGGGTGACGGGGGGAGAGGAGAGACAGCGACGTAGGGAGTGCGACAGGGGGACAGCAGGAGGATGGAGAGAAACAGTGGGAGAGGGAAGGGGGAGGGAAGAGAGCGGGGGATGGGGGGAGAGGGACAGGGGGAGAGAGTGTGAAGTGAGCACAGGTCATCCCTCTCCTTAGTGTGTAGATGAGGCCCTGTGCTCTCTGAGTGGTAGTCAGACTAGAGAACCACACCTGTGTCTGATCCTGCTGAGAGAACGACACAATGTAGTGCCATACAGTCAGCCTGATCCGCCATACAGCCAGCCTGATCCGCCATACAGCCAGTCAGCCTGATCCGCCATACAGCCAGTCAGCCTGATCTGCCATACAGCCAGTCAGCCTGATCCGCCATACAGTCAGTCAGCCTGATCCGCCATACAGTCAGCCTGATCCACCATACAGCCAGCCTGATCCGCCATACAGTCAGCCAGCCTGATCCGCCATACAGTCAGCCAGCCTGATCCGCCACACCATACAGTCAGCCAGCCTGATCCGCCATACAGTCAGCCAGCCTGATCCACCACACCATACAGTCAGTCAATCCTGTGGATGTGCCTGAACCCTGTTTCTCTCCTGTTTCTCTCAATTCAATTCAAGGGGCTTTATTGGCATGGGAAACATGTGTTAACATTGCCAAAGCAAGTGAGGTAGACAACATACAAAAGTGAAATGTACAAATGTTTGAAGTACACAAGTCTCTCTCTCTCTCTCTCTCTCTCTCTCTCCAGTCTCTCCTGTCTCTCTCTCTCTCCAGTCTCTCGCTGTCTCTCTCTCCAGTCTCTCGCTGTCTCTCCAGTCTCTCGCTGTCTCTCTCTCTCTCTCTCTCCAGTCTCTCCTGTCTCTCTCCTGTCTCTCTCTCTGTCTCTCTCGTCTCTCTCGTCTCTCTCTGTCTCCTGTCTCTCTGTCTCTCTCTCTCGGTGTCTCTCTGTCTCTCTCTCTCGCTGTCTCTGTCTCTCTCTCTCGCTGTCTCTCTGTCTCTCTCTCGCTGTCTCTCTCTCTTGCTGTCTCTCTGTCTCTCTCGCTGTCTCTCTCTCTTGCTGTCTCTCTGTCTCTCTCGCTGTCTCTCTCTCTCGCTGTCTCTCTGTCTCTCTCGCTGTCTCTCTCTCCTGTCTCTCTCTCTCTCTCTCTCTCTCTCCTGTCTCTCTCTCTCCTCTCTCTGTCTCTCTCTCTCTCTCTCTCCTGTCTCTCTCTCTCTCTCTCCTGTCTCTCTCTCTCTCTCTCCTGTCTCTCTGTCTCTCTCTCTCGCTGTCTCTCTGTCTCTCTCTCTCCTGTCTCTCTCTCCTGTCTCTCTCTCTCTCTCCTGTCTCTCCTGTCTCCTCTGTCTCTCTCGCCTGTCTGGGTTGAGGTATAAGAGAGGAACTGTGGGTTGAGGTATAAGAGAGGAACTGTGGGTTGAGGTATAAGAGAGGAACTGTGGGTTGAGGTATAAGAGAGGAACTGTGGGTTGAGGTATAAGAGAGGAACTGTGGGTTGAGGTATAAGAGAGGAACTGTGGGTTGAGGTATAAGAGAGGAACTGTGGGTTGAGGTATAAGAGAGGAACTGTGGGTTGAGGTATAAGATAGGAACTGTGGGTTGAGGTATAAGAGAGGAACTGTGGGTTGAGGTATAAGAGAGGAACTGTGGGTTGAGGTATAAGAGAGGAACTGTGGGTTGAGGTATAAGAGATGGACTGTGGGTTGAGGTATAAGAGAGGAACTGTGGGTTGAGGTATAAGAGAGGGACTGTGGGTTGAGGTATAAGAGAGGGACTGTGGGTTGAGGTATAAGAGAGGGACTGTGGGTTGAGGTATAAGAGAGGAACTGTGGGTTGAGGTATAAGAGAGGGACTGTGGGTTGAGGTATAAGAGAGGGACTGTGGGTTGAGGTATAAGAGAGGGACTGTGGGTTGAGGTATAAGAGAGGAACTGTGGGTTGAGGTATAAGAGAGGGACTGTGGGTTGAGGTATAAGAGAGGGACTGTGGGTTGAGGTATAAGAGAGGGACTGTGGGTTGAGGTATAAGAGAGGAACTGTGGGTTGAGGTATAAGAGAGGGACTGTGGGTTGAGGTATAAGAGAGGGACTGTGGGTTGAGGTATAAGAGAGGAACTGTGGGTTGAGGTATAAGAGAGGAACTGTGGGTTGAGGTATAAGAGAGGAACTGTGGGTTGAGGTATAAGAGAGGAACTGTGGGTTGAGGTATAAGAGAGGAACTGTGGGTTGAGGTATAAGGGAGGAACTGTGGGTTGAGGTATAAGAGAGGAACTGTGGGTTGAGGTATAAGAGAGGAACTGTGGGTTGAGGTATAAGAGAGGAACTGTGGGTTGAGGTATAAGAGAGGAACTGTGGGTTGAGGTATAAGAGAGGGACTGTGGGTTGAGGTATAAGAGAGGGACTGTGGGTTGAGGTATAAGAGAGGGACTGTGGGTTGAGGTATAAGAGAGGGACTGTGGGTTGAGGTATAAGAGAGGAACTGTGGGTTGAGGTATAAGAGAGGAACTGTGGGTTGAGGTATAAGAGATGAACTGTGGGTTGAGGTATAAGAGATGGCGAGAGAGGAGAGAAATACTGTGAAGATGTTAGGGGTCAGTCTTCCCTGAGTGGTGAGATAAAGAAGTTTGAGGGTTTTGTAAAGCCTGTAAAGGAACATTGTAGAGTTGAGATGTTTCTGCTGAACTCATTGTCCTATTTAGCCTGGGTCCCTGAGAGACCGTTATTGTTGTCCTATTTAGCCTGGGTCCCTGAGAGACCGTTATTGTTGTCCTATTTAGCCTGGGTCCCTGAGAGACCGTTATTGTTGTCCTATTTAGCCTGGGTCCCTGAGAGACCGTTGAACTCATTGTCCTATTTAGCCTGGGTCCCTGAGAGACTTCTGAACTCATTGTCCTATTTAGCCTGGGTCCCTGAGAGACCGTTATTGCTGAACTCATTGTCCTATTTAGCCTGGGTCCCTGAGAGACCGTTATTGCTGAACTCATCGTCCTATTTAGACTGGGTCCCTGAGAGACCGTTATTGTTGCCGCTATTTTAGTCAACATCTGGCACGGTGATGTCAGGAACATAATCGGCTTTGGGCCACGTGTACCGTAAGCCTGGATAGAGAGGGAGGGAGAAGGGGAGAGAGAGAGAGAGAGAGAGGGGGAGAGTGTGTGGGGGACAGAGGTAGCCCACAGCCATGTACCTGGCAGACACTAAAAACTATCCCTCTCTCTCTCTTTCTCTCTCTTCCTTCCCCTCTCTTTCTCTTCCTCCCTCTGTCCCTATCTTCCTCTCTCTCTCTCTTCCTCCCTCTCTTTCTCTTCCTCCCTCTGTCCCTCTCTTCCTCTCTCTCTCTCTCCCTCCCTCTCTCTCTCCCTGCCTGAATGAACAAACCCTCCCAGCTCTCATTTCCTCTCAGCCTTCTTTTCATTCTTTCTCCTCTCCTCCTCCCAAAACTATCTTCACTCACGGAAGCACTCAACTCTTTCTCCCTCACCTGTGCTTCCTTTCCCTCTCTGTCTCTGTGTGTCTCTGTGCGTCTCTGTGCGTCTCTGTGCGTCTCTGTGCGTCTCTGTGCGTCTCTGTCTCTGTCTGTTATTTCTGTTTTGCTCTTATGTTTCTTTAGATTAGCCAAGGAGGCTAAAAAGTTCATATGCATCGCTCTCTCTCTCGCTCTCAAAAGTTTGGGTCAGTCACAGTGGTCAGGTATTCTGCCGCTGTGTACTCTCTGTTTAGGGCCAAATAGCATTCTAGTTTGCTCTGTTTTTTTGTTAATTCTTTCCAATGTGTCAAGTAATTATATTTTTGTTTTCTCATGATTTGGTTGGGTCTAATTGTGCTGTTGTCCTGGGGCTCTGTAGGGTGTGTTTGTGTTTGTGAACAGAGCCCCAGGACCAGCTTGCTTAGGGGACTCTTCTCCAGGTTCATCTCTCTGTAGGTGATGGCTTTGTTATGGAAGGTTTGGGAATCGTTTCCTTTTAGGTCGTTGTAGAATGTCTCTTTTCTGGATTTTGATAATTAGTGGGTATCGGCCTAATTCTGCTCTGCATGCATTATTTGGTTTTTACATTGTACACGGGATATTTTTGCAGAATTCTGCATGCATAGTCTCAATTTGGTGTTTGTCCCATTTTGTGAAGGCTTGGTTGGTGAGCGGACCCCAGACCTCACAACCATAAAGGGCAATGGGCTCTATGACTGATTCAAGTATTTTTAGCCAGATCCTAATTGGTATGATGAAATTTGATGTTCCTTTTGATGGCATAGAATGCCCTTCTTGCCTTGTCTCTCAGATCGTTCACAGCTTTGTGGAAGTTAGCTGTGGTGCTGATGTTTAGGCCGAGGTATGTAGTTTTAGTGTACTAAATACTATATGTAGTTATAGTACAGTGCCTTGCGAAAGTATTCTGACCCCTTGAACTTTGCGACCTTTTGCCACATTTCAGGCTTCAAACATATTTTTTTGTGAAGAATCAACAACAAGTGGGACACAATCATGAAGTGGAACGACATTTATTGGATATTTAAAACCTTTTTAACAAATCAAAAACTGAAAAATTGGGCGTGCAAAATTATCTCCGATTTTCCTAGCCTAGCATAGCATTTTGTCCAGCTAGCAGGTAACTTGGTCACGGAAATCAGAAAAGCAAATCAATCAAATTAATTGTTTACCTTTGATGAGCTTCGGATGTTTTCACTCAGGAGACTCCCAGTTAGACAGCAAATGTTCCTTTTTTCCAAAAATATTATTTTTGTAGGCGAAATCGCTCCGTTTGTTCTTCACGTTTGGCTGAGAAATCGACCGGAAATTACGGTCACGAAAATGCCGAAAAATATTCAAAATTAGCTCCATAATATCGGCAAACATTGTTTATAATCAATCCTCAAGGTGTTTTTCAAATATCTATTCGATAATATATCCACCGGGACAATTGGTTTTTCAGTAGGACCGATTGGAAAAATGGCTACCTCTGTATTTTACGCGAGAATCACTCTGGGAGCATCAGGCACTTACACAATGTAGCCGCTTAAATACGTAAAACTACGTCTCAATGCTGTAGACACCTTGGGGAATACGGAGAAAGAGTAATCTGGTTGATAGCCCATTCACAGCTCACTAGGGACACATTGGAACGCAGAGCTTTCAAAACACGAGGCACTTCCTGATTGGATTTTTCTCAGGGTTTCGCCTGCAACATCAGTTCTGTTATACTCACCAGACAATATTTTTACAGTTTTGGAAACTTTAGAGTGTTTTCTATCCTAAACTGTCAATTATATGCATATTCTAGCATCTGGTCCTGACATACTTTGGGAACGTTATTTTTCCAAAAATGAAAATACTGCCCCCTAGTCACTAGACGTTTTAAGCTGCACCCCTGCCTCACCCCCCGGCCCTGTGGAAAGACATTTTCTCTTTCTACTCTCCTTTCTTAACAACTCATAGCTACTAAGGCTCTCCTCTCTCTCGTTCCTCTCCAGGCCTTGTCAAATGCATTCTAAAGCTTTCTTATATTCTCTCTCTCTCTCTCTCTCTCTCTCTCTCTCTCTCTCTCTCTCTCTCTCTCTCTCTCTCTCTCTCTCTCTCTCTCTCTCTCTCTCTCTCTCTCTCTCTCTCTCTCTGTGTCTCTCTCTCTCTCTCTGTGTCTCTCTCTCTCTCTCTGTGTCTCTCTCTGTGTCTCTCTCTCTCTCTCTGTCTGTGTCTCTCTCTCTCTCTCTCTGTCTGTGTCTCTCTCTCTCTCTCTCTCTCTCTGTCTGTGTCTCTCTCTCTGTGTCTCTCTCTCTGTCTCTCTCTCTCTCTCTCTCTCTCTCTCTCTCTCTCTCTCTGTGTGTGTCTCTCTCTCTGTATGTCTGTGTCTCTCTCTCTCTCCTCCCCACCAGGCATGCAGCATCCTTTCAGGGGGGTGGAGGGTCACATTGTGCTGGTACACAAGGACACTATGTAACCAAACAGAAGGCTCTCTTAGATTTTTTGTGTCGTCCTCAGGGCCATTCACACAATTTACACCCTCCTCTCCGCAGGGAGGGAGCCTGTCTCCTCTCTCCCACTAGAGAGGGGGAGAGCGACAGAAGAGAGGGTCGCTCTCCGCTTCTCCTGTTCTCTCTCTCCTCCCCGCCTCTCCTGTTCTCTCTCTCCTCTCCCCCCTCTCCTGTTCTCTCTCCTCTCCCCCCTCTCCTGTTCTCTCTCTCCTCCCCCCCTCTCCTGTCTCTCTCTCCTCTCCCCTCCCTCTCCTGTTCTCTCTCTCCTCTCCCCTCCCTCTCCTGTTCTCTCTCTCCTCTCCCCTCCCTCTCCTGTTCTCTCTCTCCTCTCCCCTCCCTCTCCTGTTCTCTCTCTCCTCTCCCCTCCCTCTCCTGTTCTCTCTCTCCTCTCCCCTCCCTCTCCTGTTCTCTCTCTCCTCTCCCCCCTCTCCTGTTCTCTCTCTCCTCTCCCCTCCCTCTCCTGTTCTCTCTCTCCTCTCCCCTCCCTCTCCTGTTCTCTCTCTCCTCTCCCCTCCCTCTCCTGTTCTCTCTCTCCTCTCCCCTCCCTCTCCTGTTCTCTCTCTCCTCTCCCCTCCCTCTCCTGTTCTCTCTCTCCTCTCCCCTCCCTCTCCTGTTCTCTCTCTCCTCTCCCCTCCCTCTCCTGTTCTCTCTCTCCTCTCCCCTCCCTCTCCTGTTCTCTCTCTCCTCTCCCCTCCCTCTCCTGTTCTCTCTCTCCTCTCCCCTCCCTCTCCTGTTCTCTCTCTCCTCTCCCCCTCTCCTGTTCTCTCTCTCCCCTCCCTCTCCTGTTCTCTCTCTCCTCTCCCCTCCCTCTCCTGTTCTCTCTCTCCTCTCCCCTCCCTCTCCTGTTCTCTCTCTCCTCTCCCCTCCCTCTCCTGTTCTCTCTCCCTCTCCCCTCCCTCTCCTGTTCTCTCTCTCCTCTCCCCTCCCTCTCCTGTTCTCTCTCTCCTCTCCCCTCCCTCTCCTGTTCTCTCTCTCCTCTCCCCTCCCTCTCCTGTTCTCTCTCCCTCTCCCCTCCCTCTCCTGTTCTCTCTCTCCTCTCCCCTCCCTCTCCTGTTCTCTCTCTCCTCTCCCTCCCTCTCCTGTTCTCTCTCTCCTCTCCCCTCCCTCTCCTGTTCTCTCTCTCCCCTCCCTCTCCTGTTCTCTCTCTCCTCTCCCTCCCTCTCCTGTTCTCTCTCTCCCCTCTCCCCTCCCTCTCCTGTTCTCTCTCTCCTCTCCCCTCCCTCTCCTGTTCTCTCTCTCCCCTCTCCCCTCCCTCTCCTGTTCTCTCTCTCCTCTCCCCTCCCTCTCCTGTTCTCTCTCTCCTCTCCCCTCCCTCTCCTGTTCTCTCTCTCCTCTCCCCTCCCTCTCCTGTTCTCTCTCTCCTCTCCCCTCCCTCTCCTGTTCTCTCTCTCCTCTCCCCTCCCTCTCCTCCCTCCTGTTCTCTCTCTCCTCTCCCCTCCCTCTCCTGTTCTCTCTCTCCTCTCCCCTCCCTCTCCTGTTCTCTCTCTCCTCTCCCCTCCCTCTCCTGTTCTCTCTCTCTCTCCCCCTCTCCTGTTCTCTCTCTCCCCTCCCTCTCCTGTTCTCTCTCTCCTCTCCCCTCCCTCTCCTGTTCTCTCTCTCCTCTCCCTCCCTCTCCTGTTCTCTCTCTCCTCTCCCCTCCCTCTCCTGTTCTCTCTCTCCTCTCCCCTCCCTCTCCTGTTCTCTCTCTCTCCTCTCCCCTCCCTCTCCTGTTCTCTTCTCTCCTCTCCCCTCCCTCTCCTGTTCTCTCTCTCCTCTCCCCTCCCTCTCCTGTTCTCTCTCTCCTCTCCCCTCCCTCTCCTGTTCTCTCTCTCCTCTCCCCTCCCTCTCCTGTTCTCTCTCTCTCCTCTCCCCTCCCTCTCCTGTTCTCTTTCTCCTCTCCCCTCCCTCTCCTGTCTCTCTCTCCTCTCCCCTCCCTCTCCTGTTCTCTCTCTCTCTCTCCCTCCCTCTCCTGTTCTCTCTCTCCTCTCCCCTCCCTCTCCTGTTCTCTCTCTCCTCTCCCCTCCCTCTCCTGTTCTCTCTCTCCTCTCCCCTCCCTCTCCTGTTCTCTCTCTCTCCTCTCCCCTCCCTCTCCTGTTCTCTCTCTCCTCTCCCCTCCCTCTCCTGTTCTCTCTCTCCTCTCCCCTCCCTCTCCTGTTCTCTCTCTCCTCTCCCCTCCCTCTCCTGTTCTCTCTCTCCTCTCCCCTCCCTCTCCTGTTCTCTCTCTCCTCTCCCCTCCCTCTCCTGTTCTCTCTCTCTCCTCTCCCCTCCCTCTCCTGTTCTCTCTCTCCTCTCCCTCCCTCTCCTGTTCTCTCTCTCCTCTCCCCTCCCTCTCCTGTTCTCTCTCTCCTCTCCCCTCCCTCTCCTGTTCTCTCTCTCCTCTCCCCTCCCTCTCCTGTTCTCTCTCTCCTCTCCCCTCCCTCTCCTGTTCTCTCTCTCCTCTCCCCCCTCTCCTGTCTCTCTCTCCTCCCCTCCCTCTCCTGTTCTCTCTCTCTCCTCTCCCCTCCCTCTCCTGTTCTCTCTCTCCTCTCCCCCCTCTCCTGTTCTCTTCCTCTCTCCCCCCTCTCCTGTTCTCTCTCTCCTCTCCCCTCCCTCTCCTGTTCTCTCTCTCCTCTCCCCTCCCTCTCCTGTTCTCTCTCTCCTCTCCCCTCCCTCTCCTGTTCTCTCCTCTCCCCTCCCTCTCCTGTTCTCTCTCTCCTCTCCCCCTCTCCTGTTCTCTCTCTCCCCTCCCTCTCCTGTTCTCTCTCTCCTCTCCCCTCCCTCTCCTGTTCTCTCTCTCCTCTCCCCTCCCTCTCCTGTTCTCTCTCTCCTCTCCCCTCCCTCTCCTGTTCTCTCTCTCCTCTCCCCCTCTCCTGTTCTCTCTCTCCCCTCCCTCTCCTGTTCTCTCTCTCCTCTCCCCTCCCTCTCCTGTTCTCTCTCTCCTCTCCCCTCCCTCTCCTGTTCTCTCTCTCCTCTCCCCTCCCTCTCCTGTTCTCTCTCTCCTCTCCCCTCCCTCTCCTGTTCTCTCTCTCTCCTCTCCCCTCCCTCTCCTGTTCTCTTTCTCCTCTCCCCTCCCTCTCCTGTTCTCTCTCTCCTCTCCCCTCCCTCTCCTGTTCTCTCTCTCCTCTCCCCTCCCTCTCCTGTTCTCTCTCTCCTCTCCCCTCCCTCTCCTGTTCTCTCTCTCTCCTCTCCCCTCCCTCTCCTGTTCTCTTTCTCCTCTCCCCTCCCTCTCCTGTTCTCTCTCTCCTCTCCCCTCCCTCTCCTGTTCTCTCTCTCCTCTCCCCTCCCTCTCCTGTCTCTCTCTCCTCTCCCCTCCCTCTCCTGTTCTCTCTCTCCTCTCCCCTCCCTCTCCTGTTCTCTCTCTCCTCTCCCCTCCCTCTCCTGTTCTCTCTCTCTCCTCTCCCCTCCCTCTCCTGTTCTCTTTCTCCTCTCCCCTCCCTCTCCTGTTCTCTCTCTCCTCTCCCCTCCCTCTCCTGTTCTCTCTCTCCTCTCCCCTCCCTCTCCTGTTCTCTCTCTCCTCTCCCCTCCCTCTCCTGTTCTCTCTCTCCTCTCCCCCCTCTCCTGTTCTCTCTCTCCTCTCCCCTCCCTCTCCTGTTCTCTCTCTCCTCTCCCCTCCCTCTCCTGTTCTCTCTCTCTCCTCTCCCCTCCCTCTCCTGTTCTCTCTCTCCTCTCCCCTCCCTCTCCTGTTCTCTCTCTCTCTCCCCCCTCTCCTGTTCTCTCTCTCCTCTCCCCTCCCTCTCCTGTTCTCTCTCTCCTCTCCCCTCCCTCTCCTGTTCTCTCTCTCCTCTCCCCTCCCTCTCCTGTTCTCTCTCTCCTCTCCCCTCCCTCTCCTGTTCTCTCCTCTCCCCTCCCTCTCCTGTTCTCTCTCTCCTCTCCCCCTCTCCTGTTCTCTCTCTCCCCTCCCTCTCCTGTTCTCTCTCTCCTCTCCCCTCCCTCTCCTGTTCTCTCTCTCCTCTCCCCTCCCTCTCCTGTTCTCTCTCTCCTCTCCCCTCCCTCTCCTGTTCTCTCTCTCCTCTCCCCCTCTCCTGTTCTCTCTCTCCCCTCCCTCTCCTGTTCTCTCTCTCCTCTCCCCTCCCTCTCCTGTTCTCTCTCTCCTCTCCCCTCCCTCTCCTGTTCTCTCTCTCCTCTCCCCTCCCTCTCCTGTTCTCTCTCTCCTCTCCCCTCCCTCTCCTGTTCTCTCTCTCTCCTCTCCCCTCCCTCTCCTGTTCTCTTTCTCCTCTCCCCTCCCTCTCCTGTTCTCTCTCTCCTCTCCCCTCCCTCTCCTGTTCTCTCTCTCCTCTCCCCTCCCTCTCCTGTTCTCTCTCTCCTCTCCCCTCCCTCTCCTGTTCTCTCTCTCTCCTCTCCCCTCCCTCTCCTGTTCTCTTTCTCCTCTCCCCTCCCTCTCCTGTTCTCTCTCTCCTCTCCCCTCCCTCTCCTGTTCTCTCTCTCCTCTCCCCTCCCTCTCCTGTTCTCTCTCTCCTCTCCCCTCCCTCTCCTGTTCTCTCTCTCCTCTCCCCTCCCTCTCCTGTTCTCTCTCTCCTCTCCCCTCCCTCTCCTGTTCTCTCTCTCTCCTCTCCCTCCCTCTCCTGTTCTCTTTCTCCTCTCCCCTCCCTCTCCTGTTCTCTCTCTCCTCTCCCCTCCCTCTCCTGTTCTCTCTCTCCTCTCCCCTCCCTCTCCTGTTCTCTCTCTCCTCTCCCCTCCCTCTCCTGTTCTCTCTCTCCTCTCCCCCCTCTCCTGTTCTCTCTCTCCTCTCCCCTCCCTCTCCTGTTCTCTCTCTCCTCTCCCCTCCCTCTCCTGTTCTCTCTCTCTCCTCTCCCTCCCTCTCCTGTTCTCTCTCTCCTCTCCCCTCCCTCTCCTGTTCTCTCTCTCCTCTCCCCCCTCTCCTGTTCTCTCTCTCCTCTCCCCTCCCTCTCCTGTTCTCTCTCTCCTCTCCCCTCCCTCTCCTGTTCTCTCTCTCCTCTCCCCTCCCTCTCCTGTTCTCTCTCTCTCCTCTCCCCTCCCTCTCCTGTTCTCTCTCTCCTCTCCCCTCCCTCTCCTGTTCTCTCTCTCCTCTCCCCCCTCTCCTGTTCTCTCTCTCCTCTCCCCTCCCTCTCCTGTTCTCTCTCTCCTCTCCCCTCCCTCTCCTGTTCTCTCTCTCTCCTCTCCCCTCCCTCTCCTGTTCTCTTTCTCCTCTCCCCTCCCTCTCCTGTTCTCTCTCTCCTCTCCCCTCCCTCTCCTGTTCTCTCTCTCCTCTCCCCTCCCTCTCCTGTTCTCTCTCTCCTCTCCCCTCCCTCTCCTGTTCTCTCTCTCTCCTCTCCCCTCCCTCTCCTGTTCTCTTTCTCCTCTCCCCTCCCTCTCCTGTTCTCTCTCTCCTCTCCCCTCCCTCTCCTGTTCTCTCTCTCCTCTCCCCTCCCTCTCCTGTTCTCTCTCTCCTCTCCCCTCCCTCTCCTGTTCTCTCTCTCCTCTCCCCTCCCTCTCCTGTTCTCTCTCTCCTCTCCCCTCCCTCTCCTGTTCTCTCTCTCTCCTCTCCCCTCCCTCTCCTGTTCTCTCTCTCCTCTCCCTCCCTCTCCTGTTCTCTCTCTCCTCTCCCCTCCCTCTCCTGTTCTCTCTCTCCTCTCCCCTCCCTCTCCTGTTCTCTCTCTCCTCTCCCCTCCCTCTCCTGTTCTCTCTCTCCTCTCCCCCCTCTCCTGTTCTCTCTCTCCTCTCCCCTCCCTCTCCTGTTCTCTCTCTCCTCTCCCCTCCCTCTCCTGTTCTCTCTCTCTCCTCTCCCCTCCCTCTCCTGTTCTCTCTCTCCTCTCCCCTCCCTCTCCTGTTCTCTCTCTCCTCTCCCCCCTCTCCTGTTCTCTCTCTCCTCTCCCCTCCCTCTCCTGTTCCTCTCTCCTCTCCCCTCCCTCTCCTGTTCTCTCTCTCCTCTCCCCTCCCTCTCCTGTTCTCTCTCTCTCTCTCCCCTCCCTCTCCTGTTCTCTCTCTCCTCTCCCCTCCCTCTCCTGTTCTCTCTCTCCTCTCCCCCCTCTCCTGTTCTCTCTCTCCTCTCCCCTCCCTCTCCTGTTCTCTCTCTCCTCTCCCCTCCCTCTCCTGTTCTCTCTCTCCTCTCCCCTCCCTCTCCTGTTCTCTCTCTCCTCTCCCCTCCCTCTCCTGTTCTCTCTCTCTCCTCTCCCCTCCCTCTCCTGTTCTCTTTCTCCTCTCCCCTCCCTCTCCTGTTCTCTCTCTCCTCTCCCCTCCCTCTCCTGTTCTCTCTCTCCTCTCCCCTCCCTCTCCTGTTCTCTCTCTCCTCTCCCCTCCCTCTCCTGTTCTCTCTCTCCTCTCCCCTCCCTCTCCTGTTCTCTCTCTCCTCTCCCCTCCCTCTCCTGTTCTCTCTCTCTCCTCTCCCCTCCCTCTCCTGTTCTCTTTCTCCTCTCCCCTCCCTCTCCTGTTCTCTCTCTCCTCTCCCCTCCCTCTCCTGTTCTCTCTCTCCTCTCCCCTCCCTCTCCTGTTCTCTCTCTCCTCTCCCCTCCCTCTCCTGTTCTCTCTCTCCTCTCCCCCCTCTCCTGTTCTCTCTCTCCTCTCCCCTCCCTCTCCTGTTCTCTCTCTCCTCTCCCCTCCCTCTCCTGTTCTCTCTCTCTCCTCTCCCCTCCCTCTCCTGTTCTCTCTCTCCTCTCCCCTCCCTCTCCTGTTCTCTCTCTCCTCTCCCCCCTCTCCTGTTCTCTCTCTCCTCTCCCCTCCCTCTCCTGTTCTCTCTCTCCTCTCCCCTCCCTCTCCTGTTCTCTCTCTCCTCTCCCCTCCCTCTCCTGTTCTCTCTCTCTCCTCTCCCCTCCCTCTCCTGTTCTCTCTCTCCTCTCCCCTCCCTCTCCTGTTCTCTCTCTCCTCTCCCCCTCTCCTGTTCTCTCTCTCCTCTCCCCTCCCTCTCCTGTTCTCTCTCTCCTCTCCCCTCCCTCTCCTGTTCTCTCTCTCCTCTCCCCTCCCTCTCCTGTTCTCTCTCTCTCCTCTCCCCTCCCTCTCCTGTTCTCTCTCTCCTCTCCCCTCCCTCTCCTGTTCTCTCTCTCCTCGATTAATCAGATTATTTTTATGTTTGTAATAATGTCAATTGCAGCCATACTGAATGAACACTTTTATTTTATAATACATAAATAAAATCGATTTAGTCTCAAATAAATAATGAAACATGTTCAATTTGGTTTAAATAATGCAAAAACAAAGTGTTGGAGAAGAAAGTAAAAGTGCAATATGTGCCATGTAAAAAAGCTAACGTTTAAGTTCCTTGCTCAGAACATGAGAACATATGAAAGCTGGTGGTTCCTTTTAACAGGAGTCTTCAATATTCCCAGGTAAGTAGTTTTAGGTTGTAGTTATTATAGGAATTATAGGACTATTTTTCTCTATACCGTTTTGTATTTCATTAACCTTTGACTATTGGATGTTCTAATAGGCACTTTAGTATTGCCAGACTAATCTCTGGAGTTGATAGGCTTGAAGTCATTAACAGCGCTGTGCTTCAAGCATTGCTAAGAGCTGCTGGCAAACGCAGTAAAGTGCTGTTTAAATGAATGCTTACGAGCCTGCTGCTGCCTACCACCGCTCAGTCGGACTGCTCTATCGAATCATTGACTTAGTTATAACGTGATAACACACAGAAATACGAGCATTTGGTAATTTATGATGGTAAAATCCGGAAACGATCATTTTGAAAACAAAACGTTTATTCTTTCAGTGAAATACGGAACCGTTCCGTATTTTATCTAACGGGTGGCATCCCTAAGTCTAAATATTCCTGTTACATTGTACCACCTTCAATGTTATGTCATAACTATGTAAAATTCTGGCAAATTAATTACGGTCTTTGTTAGGAAGAAATGGTCTTCACGCAGTTTGCAACGAGAATTTATTTTAGCTAAATATGCAGGTTTAAAAAAAAACATACTTCTGTGTATTGATTTTAAGAAAGGCATTGGTGATTAGGGTTAGGGTTAGGTACATTGGTGATTAGGGTTAGGGTTAGGTACATTGGTGATTAGGGTTAGGGTTAGGGTTAGGTACATTGGTGTTTAGGGTTAGGTACATTGGTGGTTAGGGTTAGGGTTAGGTACATTGGTGTTTAGGGTTAGGGTTAGGTACATTGGTGTTTAGGGTTAGGTACATTGGTGGTTAGGGTTAGGGTTAGGTATATTGGTGTTTAGGGTTAGGGTTAGGTACATTGGTGTTTAGGGTTAGGGTTAGGGTTAGGTACATTGGTGTTTAGGGTTAGGGTTAGGTACATTGGTGTTTAGGGTTAGGGTTAGGTACATTGGTGTTTAGGGTTAGGTACATTGGTGTTTAGGGTTAGGGTTAGGGTTAGGTACATTGGTGTTTAGGGTTAAGGTTAGGGTTAGGTACATTGGTGTTTAGGGTTAGGGTTAGGGTTAGGTACATTGGTGTTTAGGGTTAGTGTTAGGTACATTGGTGTTTAGGGTTAGGGTTAGGTACATTGGTGATTAGGGTTAGGGTTAGGGTTAGGTATATTGGTGTTTAGGGTTAGGTATATTGGTGGTTATGGTTAGGGTTAGGGTTAGGTACATTGGTGGTTAGGGTTAGGTACATTGGTGGTTAGGGTTAGGGTTAGGGTTAGGTACATTGGTGTTTAGGGTTAGGTACATTGGTGATTAGGGTTAGGGTTAGGTACATTGGTGTTTAGGGTTAGGGTTAGGTACATTGGTGTTTAGGGTTAGTTATATTGGTGTTTAGGGTTAGGGTTAGGTATATTGGTGGTTAGGGTTAGGGTTAGGTACATTGGTGGTTAGGGTTAGGGTTAGGTACATTGGTGATTAGGGTTAGGGTTAGGTACATTGGTGATTAGGGTTAGGGTTAGGTACATTGGTGGTTAGGGTTAGGGACATTGGTGTTTAGGGTTAGGTACATTGGTGATTAGGGTTAGGGTTAGGTACATTGGTGGTTAGGGTTAGGGTTAGGTACATTGGTGTTTAGGGTTAGGGTTAGGTACATTGGTGTTTAGGGTTAGGTACATTGGTGTTTAGGGTTAGGGTTAGGTACATTGGTGTTTAGGGTTAGGTACATTGGTGTTTAGGGTTAGGTACATTGGTGGTTAGGGTTAGGTACATTGGTGGTTAGGGTTAGGGTTAGGTACATTGGTGGTTAGGGTTAGGGTTAGGTACATTGGTGTTTAGGGTTAGGGTTAGGGTTAGGTACATTGGTGGTTAGGGTTAGGGTTAGGTACATTGGTGTTTAGGGTTAGGGTTAGGTACATTGGTGTTTAGGGTTAGGGTTAGGGTTAGGTACATTGGTGTTTAGGGTTAGGGTTAGGTACATTGGTGTTTAGGGTTAGGGTTAGGTACATTGGTGTTTAGGGTTAGGGTTAGGGTTAGGTACATTGGTGGTTAGGGTTAGGGTTAGGTACATTGGTGTTTAGGGTTAGGGTTAGGTACATTGGTGTTTAGGGTTAGGGTTAGGGTTAGGTACATTGGTGTTTAGGGTTAGGGTTAGGTACATTGGTGTTTAGGGTTAGGGTTAGGGTTAGGGTTAGGTACATTGGTGTTTAGGGTTAGGGTTAGGGTTAGGTACATTGGTGTTTAGGGTTAGGGTTAGGGTTAGGTACATTGGTGTTTAGGGTTAGGGTTAGGTACATTGGTGTTTAGGGTTAGGGTTAGGGTTAGGTACATTGGTGGTTAGGGTTAGGTACATTGGTGTTTAGGGTTAGGGTTAGGGTTAGGTACATTGGTGGTTAGGGTTAGGGTTAGGGTTAGGTACATTGGTGTTTAGGGTTAGGGTTAGGTACATTGGTGGTTAGGGTTAGGGTTAGGTACATTGGTGTTTAGGGTTAGGGTTAGGGTTAGGTACATTGGTGGTTAGGGTTAGGTACATTGGTGTTTAGGGTTAGGGTTAGGGTTAGGGTTAGGTACATTGGTGTTTAGGGTTAGGTACATTGGTGTTTAGGGTTAGGGTTAGGTACATTGGTGTTTAGGGTTAGGGTTAGGTACATTGGTGTTTAGGGTTAGTTACATTGGTGTTTAGGGTTAGGGTTAGGGTTAGGGTTAGTTACATTGGTGTTTAGGGTTAGGTACATTGGTGTTTAGGGTTAGGGTTAGGTACATTGGTGTTTAGGGTTAGGGTTAGGGTTAGGTACATTGGTGGTTAGGGTTAGGTACATTGGTGGTTAGGGTTAGGGTTAGGTACATTGGTGGTTAGGGTTAGGGTTAGGGTTAGGTACATTGGTGTTTAGGGTTAGGGTTAGGGTTAGGTACATTGGTGGTTAGGGTTAGGGTTAGGTACATTGGTGTTTAGGGTTAGGGTTAGGTACATTGGTGTTTAGGGTTAGGGTTAGGGTTAGGTACATTGGTGTTTAGGGTTAGGGTTAGGTACATTGGTGTTTAGGGTTAGGGTTAGGTACATTGGTGTTTAGGGTTAGGGTTAGGGTTAGGTACATTGGTGGTTAGGGTTAGGGTTAGGTACATTGGTGTTTAGGGTTAGGGTTAGGTACATTGGTGTTTAGGGTTAGGGTTAGGGTTAGGTACATTGGTGTTTAGGGTTAGGGTTAGGTACATTGGTGTTTAGGGTTAGGGTTAGGTACATTGGTGGTTAGGGTTAGGGTTAGGGTTAGGTACATTGGTGTTTAGGGTTAGGGTTAGGTACATTGGTGGTTAGGGTTAGGTACATTGGTGTTTAGGGTTAGGGTTAGGTACATTGGTGTTTAGGGTTAGGGTTAGGTACATTGGTGTTTAGGGTTAGGGTTAGGTACATTGGTGTTTAGGGTTAGTTACATTGGTGTTTAGGGTTAGGGTTAGGGTTAGGTACATTGGTGTTTAGGGTTAGTTACATTGGTGTTTAGGGTTAGGGTTAGGGTTAGGGTTAGTTACATTGGTGTTTAGGGTTAGGTACATTGGTGTTTAGGGTTAGGGTTAGGTACATTGGTGTTTAGGGTTAGGGTTAGGGTTAGGTACATTGGTGGTTAGGGTTAGGGTTAGGTACATTGGTGGTTAGGGTTAGGGTTAGGGTTAGGTACATTGGTGGTTAGGGTTAGGGTTAGGTACATTGGTGGTTAGGGTTAGGGTTAGGTACATTGGTGGTTAGGGTTAGGGTTAGTTATATTGGTGCAACGATTGTGCTTTTTTTGCAAATGCGCTTTTGTTAAATGGTGGTTGACATGGTTGACGATATTACTAGGTTAACTAGTGATATTACTAGGTTAACTAGTGATATTACTAGGTTAACTAGTGATATCTAGTGATATTACTAGGTTAACTGGTGATATTACTAGGTTAACTAGTGATATTACTAGGTTAACTAGTGATATCTAGTGATATTACTAGGTTAACTAGTGATATTACTAGGTTAACTAGTGATATTACTAGGTTAACTGGTGATTGTGAAGATTGATTGTTTTTATAAGATTCGTTTAATGCTAGCTACCTTGGCTTCTTGCTGCACTCCCGTAACAGGTGGTCATCCTGCTACGCAGTTTCCTCATGCAATGTAATCGGCCATAATCGGCGTCCAAAAATGCCGATTACCGATTGTTATGAAAACTTGAAATCGGCCCTAATTAATCGACCATGCCGATTTAATCAGGAATCCTCTATTCTCCAGTCTCTCCCTCCCTCCCTCCCTCCCTCCCTCCCTCCCTCTCCACTTCTCCAGTCTCTCCCTCCCTCCCTCTCTCACTCCCCCTCCCTCTCCACTTCTCCAGTCTCTCCCTCCCTCCCTCTCTCACTCCCTCTCCCTCCCTCCCTCCCTCCCTCCCTCCCCTCCCTCCCTCCCTCCATCCCTCCCTCCCTCCATCCCTTCCTCCCTCCACTTCTGCACTCTCTCTCCCGTCTTTTTTCTCCTCTGTTATTCAGAGTGAATAGCTGAGAGGCTTTTGTAGAATGTTTCTATGGTGACAGGCCATTTGAAGTCCTCATTCAGACTGTACGACCCTGCTACTGGAGAATGACCAGGTTACAGACGGACGAGGGGGGAGAGAGAAAACACTTGAAAATACTGTCAACACACACACAGCTGTCCCCCAGCAGAATGTCACATGACTCACACACACACAGCTGTCCCCCAGCAGAATGTCACATGACTCACACACACACAGCTGTCCCCCAGCAGAATGTCACATGACTCACACACACACAGCTGTCCCCCAGCAGAATGTCACATGACTCACACACACACAGCTGTCCCCCAGCAGAATGTCACATGACTCACACACACAGCTGTCCCCCAGCAGAATGTCACATGACTCACACACACACAGCTGTCCCCCAGCAGAATGTCACATTACTCACACACACACAGCTGTCCCCCAGCAGAATGTCACATGACTCACACACACACAGCTGTCCCCCAGCAGAATGTCACATGACTCACACACACAGCTGTCCCCCAGCAGAATGTCACATGACTCACACACACACACAGCTGTCCCCCAGCAGAATGTCACATGACTCACACACACAGCTGTCCCCCAGCAGCATGTCACATGACTCACACACACACAGCTGTCCCCCAGCAGAATGTCACATGACTCACACACACACAGCTGTCCCCCAGCAGAATGTCACATGACTCACACACACACAGCTGTCCCCCAGCAGAATGTCACATGACTCACACACACACAGCTGTCCCCCAGCAGAATGTCACATGACTCACACACACACAGCTGTCCCCCAGCAGCATGTCACATGACTCACACACACAGCTGTCCCCCAGTAGAATGTCACATGACTCTCACACACACACAGCTGTCCCCCAGCAGAATGTCACATGACTCACACACAGCTGTCCCCCAGCAGAATGTCACATGACTCACACACACACAGCTGTCCCCCAGCAGAATGTCACATGACTCACACACACACAATCATACCTCCCACTGCTTCCGGTGACATTGGCCAAGTCGAACAGAGGACGAAAGGAAATGTTTTACTACCAGGTAGCCAACAGTACGGTCTATTTGAGGTAGACCAGTATCAACTAACTCACATAGACCACATAGACCACATTTCTAAAAGCCTGTTTTTGCTCTGTCATTATGGGGTATTGTGTGTAGTTGTGTGCGTCGTCAGATTTCAAAAAGGCTTTACGGCGAAAGCATTCGATTGTCTGAGGACAGCGCCTCACATTAGCATATTTTCCAAACCAGCACAGGCGTCACGAAATAACAAATAGCGATTTAAAATAAACCACTTATTTTTGAAGATCTTCCTCTGTTTGCAATCCCAAGGGTCCCAGCTACACAACGAATGGTCGTTTTGTTCGATAAAGTCCTTCTTTATATCCCAAAAAACACAGTTTTGTTGGCGCCATTGAATTCAATAATCCAGTCCTTCAACATGCATACAAAATTACCAGCAAAGTTTGTCCAAACGAGTCAAACTATGTTTTTTAGGTTGTCTAATATCTAAATAAACTATAATATGTCATACGGAGATTACTATGTTCAATAGCAATGGAAAAGAATGAACCGCCCACGTTCACGCCCACAAAAAGACTACTTTTGCTCTGGCACTCAACTTGGAACGACTACAAATACTTCATTTAAAAAAACAAGCCTAAAACCTGGTTTAAAGACTGTTGACATCTAGTGGACGCCATTGGAACTGCAATCTGGGAGGTGGAAATTAGATCGGAAGTCTAGTTGGAAGTCATTCGGAGCTCCAAAAAAATAATTTCCGGATGGATTTTCCTCGAGGTTTTTGCCTGCTATATCAGTTCTGTTATTCTCCAGACATTATTTTAACAGTTTCAGAGTGTTTTCTATCCAATGCTACTACTTTATATGCATATCCTGGCTTCTGGGCCTGAGGGACAGGCTGTTTACTTTGGGCACGTCAGACAGGTGGAAATTCAGGAAACTAGCCTTACTCACTGTTCTGCTGTGATGTTGAGGCTATGGTCAGGGTCTGAGGTGGACTGTTCTACTGGCTTCTAAGCGGGGGTGTCTGGCTCTCTACAGGGTTGTTCTGTCACACGTTGTCCCCCTCACCCTCTCCTCCATCAGTCGGATCCTCTCCTCCATCCCCCTCACCCTCCATCCCCCTCACCCTCTCCTCCAGCAGTCTGATCCTCTCCTCCATCCCCCTCACCCTCTCCTCCACCCCCTCACCCTCTCCTCCATCAGTCTGATCCTCTCCTCCATCCCCCTCACCCCCTCCTCCATCCCCTCACCTCCATCAGTCTGATCCTCTCCTCTAGTGCTCTGTTCTTCTCTTGTTGATGTTGTCTCTCCACCTCCAGCTCTGGTTGAGGGGGTGTTGTTGTGCTGGACTGTTGTCTGGATCTGGTTGAGGGGGTGTTGTTGTTCTGGACTGTTGTCTGGTTGAGGGGGTGTTGTTGTGCTGGACTGTTGTCTGGTTGAGGGGGTGGTGTTGTCTGGGTCTGGTTGAGGGGGTGTTGTTGTGCTGTACTGTTGTCTGGGTCTGGTTGAGGGGGTGTTGTTGTTCTGGACTGTTGTCTGGGTCTGGCAATAACATGGCTATACTGCGCTCTACTGCACTGCGCTCTACTGTACTGCACTGTGCTCTACTGCACTGCGCTCTACTGTACTGCACTGTGCTCTACTGCACTGCGCTCTACTGTACTGCACTGTGCTCTACTGTACTGCGCTCTACTGTACTGTACTCTACTGTGCTGTACTGCACTGTGCTCTACTGTACTGCACTGTGCTCTACTGTACTGCACTGTGCTCTACTGTGCTCTACTGTACTGCACTGTATTCTACTGTGCTCTACTCTACTGCACTGTATTCTACTGTGCTCTACTGTACTGCACTGTATTCTACTGTGCTCTACTCTACTGCACTGTATTCTACTGTGCTCTACTGTACTGTACTGCACTGTGCTCTACTGTACTGCACTGTGCTCTACTGTACTGCACTGTGCTCTACTGTACTGCACTGTGCTCTACTGTACTGCACTGTGCTCTACTGTGCTCTACTGTGCTCTACTGTACTGCACTGTATGACCATGATAGAACAAGCTACAGCTCTAGACTGAGAGAGATGTCACACACACACTGGCAAGTTAGTGATGCTAAGAGCCTGGGCTTACTGATTAATGTGAGTTAACTGTGGTGTGACACCCTCACACTGAGGGGTGAACTAGTGTTGATATGACCTGTCAATGAACTACTCAAGACCGGGCCGTTGTGTCTCCTTCCTGCTGTTGTAGCAGAAACCAATGGTTTTCTAGTGCTTTGGCTTTGTGATCCGGCTACTTAGAGTTGTGACGATAAGGGGTTTCTCATCCCTGGTTGGCCGACAAGACAACTGATCCGCTGCTACCCTGACTATGACATAAGGGTGTGAACAGCGTTATGGACATTTTTACATTTAGCTTGTTGTGGAATCACAACATTTAATATCTCACAGAACGGGCGAGCTTAATGTAAATTAAATTATACTTTTCAGGTGGGTCGGGCCTCCCATGGGAGGGCGGCTGTAGGGCCTTCCGTGGGGGGGGGTCGTCTGTAGGGCCTTGCGTGGGGGGGGGGGGGGGGGTCTGTAGGGCCTCCCGTGGGGGGGTCGTCTGCAGGGCCTTCCGGGGGGCGCGCGCGCGCGTCTGTAGGGTGTCTGTAGGTTACAGCCCACAGAGCCTTCATCGGGGCAGACTGACTCAGTTTGGTTACAGCCCACAGAGCCTTCATCGGGGCAGACTGACTCAGTTTGGTTACAGCCCACAGAGCCTTCATCAGGGCAGCTGGCCGACTGACTCAGTTTGGTTATAGCCCACAGAGCCTTCATCAGGGCAGACTGACTCAGTTTGGTTACAGCCCACAGAGCCTTTATCGGGGCAGACTGACTCAGTTTGGTTACAGCCCACAGAGCCTTCATCGAGGCAGACTGACTCAGTTTGGTTACAGCCCACAGAGCCTTCATCGGGGCAGACTGACTCAGTTTGGTTACAGCCCACAGAGCCTTCATCGGGGCAGACTGACTCAGTTTGGTTACAGCCCACAGAGCCTTCATCGGGGCAGACTGACTCAGTTTGGTTACAGCCCACAGAGCCTTCATCGGGGCAGACTGACTCAGTTTGGTTACAGCCCACAGAGCCTTCATCGGGGCAGACTGACTCAGTTTGGTTACAGCCCACAGAGCCTTCATCGGGGCAGACTGACTCAGTTTGGTTACAGCCCACAGAGCCTTCATCGGGGCAGACTGACTCAGTTTGGTTACAGCCCACAGAGCCTTCATCGGGGCAGACTGACTCAGTTTGGTTACAGCCCACAGAGCCTTCATCGGGGCAGACTGACTCAGTTTGGTTACAGCCCACAGAGCCTTCATCAGGGCAGCTGGCCGACTGACTCAGTTTGGTTATAGCCCACAGAGCCTTCATCCGGGCAGACTGACTCAGTTTGGTTATAGCCCACAGAGCCTTCATCAGGGCAGACTGACTCAGTTTGGTTACAGCCCACAGAGCCTTTATCGGGGCAGACTGACTCAGTTTGGTTACAGCCCACAGAGCCTTCATCGAGGCAGACTGACTCAGTTTGGTTACAGCCCACAGAGCCTTCATCGGGGCAGACTGACTCAGTTTGGTTACAGCCCACAGAGCCTTCATCGGGGCAGACTGACTCAGTTTGGTTACAGCCCACAGAGCCTTCATCGGGGCAGACTGACTCAGTTTGGTTACAGCCCACAGAGCCTTCATCGGGGCAGACTGACTCAGTTTGGTTACAGCCCACAGAGCCTTCATCGGGGCAGACTGACTCAGTTTGGTTACAGCCCACAGAGCCTTCATCGGGGCAGACTGACTCAGTTTGGTTACAGCCCACAGAGCCTTCATCGGGGCAGACTGACTCAGTTTGGTTACAGCCCACAGAGCCTTCATCGGGGCAGACTGACTCAGTTTGGTTACAGCCCACAGAGCCTTCATCGGGGCAGACTGACTCAGTTTGGTTATAGCCCACAGAGCCTTCATCAGGGCAGCTGGCCGACTGACTCAGTTTGGTTATAGCCCACAGAGCCTTCATCCGGGCAGACTGACTCAGTTTGGTTATAGCCCACAGAGCCTTCATCAGGGCAGACTGACTCAGTTTGGTTACAGCCCACAGAGCCTTCATCAGGGCAGACTGACTCAGTTTGGTTACAGCCCACAGAGCCTTCATCCGGGCAGACTGACTCAGTTTGGTTATAGCCCACAGAGCCTTCATCAGGGCAGCTGGCCGACTGACTCAGTTTGGTTATAGCCCACAGAGCCTTCATCAGGGCAGACTGACACTCAGGTCTGAAGGCTGGCCCGGCTGACAGAATATTCCCTCCCTAACTTTACGACTCTGTAATGAGTATATGCATTAACCTCCCATTTCTTTCTCTCTCTCTCTCTGTCTCTCTGTCTGTCTCTCTGTCTCTCTGTCTCTCTGTCTCTCTCTCTGTCTCTCTGTCTCTCTGTCTCTCTGTCTCTCTGTCTCTCTGTCTCTCTCTGTCTCTCTCTGTCTCTCTCTGTCTCTCTCTGTCTCTCTCTGTCTCTCTCTGTCTCTCTCTGTCTCTCTCTGTCTCTCTCTGTCTCTCTCTGTCTCTCTCTCTCTCTCTCTCCTTCCTTCCTTCCTTCCTTCCAGGCGCTTGCAGCCAATGCGGGCACAGGTTTTGCCGTAGCGGAGCCTCAGGTGGCCATGTTCTGTGGGAAGCTCAACATGCACGTAAACATCCAGACAGGACGCTGGGAACCGGATCCTTCCGGGCTGAAGAGCTGTGTAGGAACCAAAGAGGGCGTGCTGCGCTACTGTCAGGAGGTGAGACCATGTTACACTGTTAACCTGTAGGGGGACCGTTATCAGCGTGACTCCACAGTCGGTTGACCTTCCTACGGTCTCTCCGCTGACTCAGGTCTTTATTCACTGTGTTATACAGACCCTCCATAGATATTATCGTATTAACACATCCCTCTCTCCTTGTTTGTCTCTGTAAACTACTGTAACCCCTAACTGTACACCGTATCTAAAGACAGACACACACACACACACACACACACACACAGTTGTCTATTACTATATTTGTGAGGATTGTTTGTGGACCAACAATTGATTAACTAATTCTAACCCTTAATCTAATCCCTAACTCCCAATATTTAAACCTAATCCTAATTCTAACCCTCAATCCAATCCCTAATCCTAATTCTAACCCTTAATCTCTAAACCTAACCCTCAATCTAATCCCTAAACCTAACCATAATTCTAACCCTCAATCTAATCCCTAACCCTCAATCTAATCCCTAACCCTCAATCTAATCCCTAACCCTCAATCTAATCCCTAACCCTCAATCTAATCCCTAACCCTCAATCTAATCCCTAACCCTCAATCTAATCCCTAACCCTCAATCTAATCCCTAACCCTCAATCTAATCCCTAACCCTCAATCTAATCCCTAACCCTCAATCTAATCCCTAACCCTCCATCTAATCCCTAACCCTCAATCTAATCCCTAACCCTCAATTTAATCCCTAACCCTCAATCTAATCCCTAACCCTCAATCTAATCCCTAACCCTCAATCTAATCCCTAACCCTCAATCTAATCCCTAACCCTCAATTTAATCCCTAACCCTCAATTTAATCCCTAACCCTCCATCTAATCCCTAACCCTCAATCTAATCCCTAACCCTCAATCTAATCCCTAACCCTCAATCTAATCCCTAACCCTCAATCTAATCCCTAACCCTCAATCTAATCCCTAACCCTCAATTTAATCCCTAACCCTAAAATAGCTTTTTTCTTTTTTAGGACTGGCAAAATGTCAACATGTTCTCACTTGTCGGAATTCTCCTTGGTTTACTATTTTTGTGAGGATTTCTTGTCCAAGTATATTCACATGCTGAGCTAACTGGAGACAGGAGGGAGATTAATAGGTAATGAAGAAACACCATTTATCTCTCTCTCTCTCTCCCCCGCTTCTCTCTCTCTCTGTCTCCCTCTCTCTCTCTCCCCCGCCTCTCTCTCTCCCCCTCCCCCGCCTCTCTCTCTCCCCCTCGCCTCTCTCGCTCTCTCCAACGCCTCTCTCTCTCTCTCTCTCTCCCCCTCCCCCGCCTCTCTCTCTCCCCCTCGCCTCTCTCGCTCTCTCCAACGCCTCTCCCTCCCCCGCCTCTCTCTCTCCCCCCCTGCCTCTCTCTCCTCCCCCGCCTCTCTCTCTCTCTCCTCCCCCGCCTCTCTCTCTCTCTCCTCCCCCGCCTCTCTCTCTCTCTCTCCTCCCCCGCCTCTCTCTCTCTCCTCCCCCGCCTCTCTCTCTCTCTCCTCCCCCGTCTCTCTCTCTCCTCCCCCGCCTCTCTCTCTCTCCTCCCCCGCCTCTCTCTCTCTCTCCCCGCCTCTCTCTCTCTCTCCCCCGCCTCTCTCTCTCTCTCCCCCGCCTCTCTCTCTCTCCCCCCGCCTCTCTCTCTCTCTCCTCCCCCGCCTCTCTCTCTCTCTCTCCCCGCCTCTCTCTCTCTCTCTCCCCCGCCTCTCTCTCTCTCTCTCCCCGCCTCTCTCTCTCTCTCTCCCCCGCCTCTCTCTCTCTCTCTCCCCGCCTCTCTCTCTCTCTCTCTCCCCGCCTCTCTCTCTCTCTCTCTCTCCCGCCTCTCTCTCTCTCTCTCCCCCGCCTCTCTCTCTCTCTCTCCCCCGCCTCTCTCCCCCGCCTCTCTCTCTCTCTCTCCCCCGCCTCTCTCTCTCTCTCCCGCCCCTCTCTCTCTCTCTCTCTCTCTCCCCCCGCCTCTCTCTCTCTCTCTCCCCCCCGCCTCTCTCTCTCTCTCTCTCTCTCTCTCTCTCCCCCGCCTCTCTCTCTCTCTCTCCCCCCCGCCTCTCTCTCTCCCCGTCTCCCTCCCCTCTCTCTGTCTCTCTTTCTCTCAGATGTACCCTGAGCTCCAGATCACTAACGTGGTGGAGGCCAACCAGCCAATCAGGATTGAGAACTGGTGCAAGAAGGAGAAGAAGCTGTGTAAAGGCCACGCCCACATCGTGGTGCCTTACAAATGTTTAGGTGAGAACCACCAAAGGGTCATAGATAATATATAACACTATTGACTTTCCATTGGAGGTTTCCCCCAGTGTTTGATCTAAAGGTCTCGGACTTTGTTTCCACGGCCCAGCTCCAGAGACTCACTGGGCCTCAGTGGACCTGCCCGGACTTTGGGCCAGGACGAGGGGGCTGGGCCTTTTCGGGTTGCGTTACCTAACAATCACTAATTGCGAACACCTTCTCATGAAGCAAGTGTTTTGACTATTCCTCCTGTATAACATCATGGTGTGTAGACCAGGGTGATATCATGGTGTGTAGACCAGGGTAATATCATGGTGTGTAGACCAGGGTAACATCATGGTGTGTAGACCAGGGTAACATCATGGTGTGTAGACCAGGGTAATATCATGGTGTGTAGACCAGGGTAATATCATGGTGTGTAGACCAGGGTAATATCATGGTGTGTAGACCAGGGTGATATCATGGTGGGTAACATCATGGTGTGTAGACCAGGGTAATATCATGGTGTGTAGACCAGGGTGATATCATGGTGTGTAGACCAGGGTGATATCATGGTGTGTAGACCAGGGTGATATCATGGTGTGTAGACCAGGGTGATATCATGGTGTGTAGACCAGGGTGATATCATGGTGTGTAGACCAGGGTGATATCATGGTGTGTAGACCAGGGTGATATCATGGTGTGTAGACCAGGGTGATATCATGGTGTGTAGACCAGGGTGATATCATGGTGTGTGGACCAGGGTGATATCATGGTGTGTGGACCAGGGTGATATCATGGTGTGTGGACCAGGGTGATATCATGGTGTGTGGACCAGGGTGATATCATGGTGTGTGGACCAGGGTGACATCATGGTGTGTAGACCAGGGTGACATCATGGTGTGTAGACCAGGGTAACATCATGGTGTGTAGACCAGGGTGACATCATGGTGTGTAGACCAGGGTGACATCATGGTGTGTAGACCAGGGTAACATCATGGTGTGTAGACCAGGGTAACATCATGGTGTGTAGACCAGGGTAACATCATGGTGTGTAGACCAGGGTAACATCATGGTGTGTAGACCAGGGTAACATCATGGTGTGTAGACCAGGGTAACATCATGGTGTGTAGACCAGGGTAACATCATGGTGTGTAGACCAGGGTAACATCATGGTGTGTAGACCAGGGTGACATCATGGTGTGTAGACCAGGGTAATATCATGGTGTGTAGACCAGGGTAATATCATGGTGTGTAGACCAGGGTGATATCATGGTGTGTAGACCAGGGTAATATCATGGTGTGTAGACCAGGGTAATATCATGGTGTGTAGACCAGGGTGATATCATGGTGTGTAGACCAGGGTGATATCATGGTGTGTAGACCAGGGTGATATCATGGTGTGGGGTAATATCATGGTGTGTAGACCAGGGTGATATCATGGTGTGGGGTAATATCATGGTGTGTAGACCAGGGTGATATCATGGTGTGTAGACCAGGGTGATATCATGGTGTGTAGACCAGGGTGATATCATGGTGTGTAGACCAGGGTGATATCATGGTGTGTAGACCAGGGTAATATCATGGTGTGTAGACCAGGGTAACATC
Organism: Oncorhynchus mykiss; assembly: GCF_057628025.1. Taxonomy (NCBI): domain Eukaryota; kingdom Metazoa; phylum Chordata; class Actinopteri; order Salmoniformes; family Salmonidae; genus Oncorhynchus; species Oncorhynchus mykiss. Next base: position 43,402,670 of record NC_143045.1, on the reverse strand, counting down.
ATGGTGTGTAGACCAGGGTGATATCATGGTGTGTAGACCAGGGTGATATCATGGTGGGTAATATCATGTCGTGTAGACCAGGGTAATATCATGGTGTGTAATATCATGGTGTGTAATATCATGGTGTGTATACCAGGGTAATATCATGGTGTGTAGACCAGGGTGATATCATGGCGTGTAGACCAGGGTGATATCATGGCGTGTAGACCAGGGTGATATCATGGCGTGTAGACCAGGGTGATATCATGGTGGGTAATATCATGGCGTGTAGACCAGGGTAACATCATGGTGTGTAATATCATGGTGTGTATACCAGGGTAATATCATGGCGTATAGAACCGGATAGGCCGGTTCACAGGCCAGGAGCGTGCGGATAGGCCGGTTCACGGGCCAGGAGCGTGCGGATAGGCCGGTTCACGGGCCAGGAGCGTGCGGATAGGCCGGTTCACGGGCCAGGAGCGTGCGGATAGGCCGGTTCACGGGCCAGGAGCGTGCGGATAGGCCGGTTCACGGGCCAGGAGCGTGCGGATAGGCCGGTTCACGGGCCAGGAGCGTGCGGATAGGCCGGTTCACGGGCCAGGAGCGTGCGGATAGGCCGGTTCACGGGCCAGGAGCGGAGACGTTAGAAACAGGCTAGATGAGGAGAAGAGAGGAGAGACATATTGGAGAGGCATTTTATTGACTAATCTCAGCCTTGGGCTGTGGTTTTACTAGAGATCCACACACTCCGTCAGAAGCAATGGGATGGCCAAGGCTGGCAAAGACATTTACTGTGGAGGCAGCAGGTCACAGCACCTCACAGTACAGCACCTCACAGTACAGCACCTCACAGTGTAGCACCTCACAGTACAGCACCTCACAGTGTAGCACCTCACAGTGTAGCACCTCACAGTGTAGCACCTCACAGTGTAGCACCTCACAGCGTAGCACCTCACAGCGTAGCACCTCACAGCGTAGCACCTCACAGCGTAGCACCACAGTGTAGCACCTCACAGCGTAGCACCTCAGTGTAGCACCTCACAGTGTAGCACCTCACAGTGTAGCACCTCACAGTGTAGCACCTCACAGCGTAGCACCTCACAGCGTAGCACCTCACAGCGTAGCACCTCACAGCGTAGCACCTCACAGCGTAGCACCTCACAGCACAGCACCTCACAGCGTAGCACCTCACAGCGTAGCACCTCACAGCGTAGCACCTCACAGTGTAGCACCTCACAGCGTAGCACCTCACAGCGTAGCACCTCTCAGTGTAGCACCTCTCAGTGTAGCACCTCACTGTACAGCACCTCACAGTGTAGCACCTCACAGTGTAGCACCTCACAGCGTAGCACCTCACAGCGTAGCACCTCACAGCGTAGCACCTCACAGCGTAGCACCTCACAGTGTAGCACCTCACAGTACAGAACCTCGCATAGCAGAGAGAGAGTCCTCCTGTGTAGCTCTGCTATTTCCAGCTCCCTACTCTATCATTATCTAAACCACTGCTTTCTCTTTCTCTTCCCTCTCCTCTCCCTCCCTGTCTGTAGTGGTGTAATGCTGTCCTCAGGCCTGGTTGTTGTTGAACCACCTAACGACCAGTTAGCAGATCACAGGCCTCCTCTTTCTGGGCCTTTACACCTCCATTATATGGTTTCATCCATCCTTCCACCTCAACCTTCTCTTTCTCCTGCTCCTTTCTGTTCTCTGTATACATTATTTGGTGTTTTACGTTGTACACGGAGGACATTTTTTGCAAAATTATGCATGCAGAGTCTCAATTTGGTGTTTGTCCCATTTTGTGAATTCTTGGTTGGTGAGCGGACCCCAGACCTCACAACCATAAAGGGCAATGGGTTCTACAACTGATTCAAGTATTTTTAGCCAGATCCTAATTGGTATGTCGAATTTTATGTTCCTTTTGATGGCATAGAATGCCCTTCTTGCCTTGTCTGTCAGATCAGATCACAGCTTTGTTGAATTTGTATTCGTGGTCCTGAGAACTGGACCTTTTTTGGAACACCATTATTTTTGTCTTACTGAGATTTACTGTCAGGGCCCAGGTCTGTCAGGGCCCAGGTCTGTCAGGGCCCAGGTCTGTCAGGGCCCAGGTCTGTCAGGGCCCAGGTCTGTCAGGGCCCAGGTCTGTCAGGGCCCAGGTCTGTCAGGGCCCAGGTCTGTCAGGGCCCAGGTCCTTGGTTGGAGACAGAAGCACCAGATCATCAGCAAACAGTAGACATTTGACTTCAGATTCTAGTAGGGTGAGGCCGGGTGCTGCAGACTGTTCTAGTGCCCGCGCCAATTCGTTGATATAAATGTGTGATTGAATGAATGAATTTCTTGGTTTGTTGCCAAATTAGCATTTGGCAACCCATCCCTTATGGGATTAATTGACATATAAACAAACATGACAATAATTCATTCACTCAGTGAAAGTTCTTCTTCTCTGCGCGTCAAAGAGTAAAACATGTTTTTATTTAAATTCCCCCCCCCCAAAAAACTATACATAGTAAATAAGATTATCCAAACAATAATTAGTTAAAAATAAATATACATGCATATTCTGATAAATAAATACAGAAAAATTAAATTTGAAGGAATATGAACCCAGTCTGACACAAAGAGAATATTCATATGGGGGACAGGCCTATACACACGTACCACAGATATTTTAGCTTCTATGTTGAAGAGGGT
>NC_143045.1:43392500-43395000 GCF_057628025.1 Oncorhynchus mykiss | reverse complement strand
TAGGAGCAACAACGACTCAGCAGTGAAGTGGTAGACCACACAATCACAGAACGGGACCGGCGAGTGCTGAAGCGCGTAAAAATGGTCTGTCCTCGGTTGCAACACTGCCTACTGAGTTCCTAACTGCCTCTGGAAGCAACGTCAGCACAAGAGCTGTTCGTCAGGAGCTTCATGAAATGAGTTTCCATGGCCGAGCAGCCGCACACAAGCCTAAGATCACCATGAGCAATGCCAGGCGTCGGCCTTAGTGGTGTAAAACTCACTGCCATTGGACCTTGGAGCAGTGGAAACACGTTGTCTGGAGTGATGAATCACGCTTCACCATCTGGCAGTCCGTGGGACAAATCTGGGTTTGGCGGATGCTAGGAGAACACTACCTGCCCCAATGCACAGTGCCAACTGTAAAGTTTGGTGGAGGACGAATAATGTTCTGGGGCTGTTTTTCATGGTTCGGCTCCTTAGATCCAGTGAAGGGAAACCTTAACACTACAGTATACAATGACATTCTAGATGAATCTGTGCTTCCAGATTTGTGGCAACAGTTTGGGAAAGGCCCTTTCCTGTTTCAGCATGACAATACCCCCGTGCACAAATCGAGGTCCATACAGAAATGGTTTGTCGGGATCGATGTGGAAGAACTTGACTGGCCTGCACTGAGCCCTGACCTCAACCCCATCGAATACATTTGGGATGAATTGGAACGCCGACAGCGAGCCAGACCTAATCGCCCAACATCAGTGCCCGATGTCACTAATGCTCTTGTGGCTGAATGGAAGCAAGTCCCCACAGCAATGTTCCAACATCTAGTGGAAAGTCTTCCCAGAAGAGTGGAGGCTGTTATAGCAGCAATGTTCCTACATCTAGTGGAAAGCCTTCCCAGAAGAGTGGAGGCTGTTATAGCAGCAATGTTCCAACATCTAGTGGAAAGCCTTCCCAGAAGAGTGGAGGCTGTTATAGCAGCAATGTTACAACATCTAGTGGAAAGCCTTCCCAGAAGAGTGGAGGCTGTTATAGCAGCAATGTTCCTACATCTAGTGGAAAGCCTTCCCAGAAGAGTGGAGGCTGTTATAGCAGCAAAGGGGGAACCAACTCCATATTAATGCAAATGATTTTGGAATGCGATGTTCGACGAGCATTTGGTCATGTAGTGTTGACGAGCACCACATATGTAGTGTTCATAACCCAGACCAGCTGGAGCATGACTTTGACCTGACACATCGATTTCATTTATTCTACTATTAATTAAATCTCTCTCTTCTCTCTCTCCCCTCTCTCTCTCTTTCTCTCTCTCTCCCGTCTCTCTCTCTCCCCTCTCTCTCTCCCGTCTCTCTCTCTCCCGTCTCTCTCTCTCCCGTCTCTCTCTCTCCCGTCTCTCTCTCGCCCCTCTCTCTCTCTCTCCCGTCTCTCTCTCTCTCCTGTCTCTCTCTCTCCCGTCTCTCTCTCGCCCCTCTCTCTCTCTCTCTCCCGTCTCTCTCTCTCTCCCGTCTCTCTCTCTCCCGTCTCTCTCTCGCCCCTCTCTCTCTCTCCTGTCTCTCTCTCTCCCGTCTCTCTCTCTCCCGTCTCTCTCTCGCCCCTCTCTCTCTCTCTCCCGTCTCTCTCTCTCTCCTGTCTCTCTCTCTCCCCGTCTCTCTCTCTCAGCGAGGCCCCAGCTGATGAGCAGCCCACCACTCAGAAAGAGGAGGAGCCATTGGATGAGGAAGATGAAGATGAGGAAGAGTACCACTATGTGTATGAAGATGAGGAGGCCGACAGAGAGGAAGAGGAGGAGGAGGAGAAGAAAGAGAGGGATAGTGTTCCAGAGAGCCAGGATGAAGACAAGACCCTGACAGAGGTCAAAGGTTGGTACTGTCTTTTATTCTTTCTTTTCCACCTTTTAGAGTTAGAGTTGCCGTCGGCAACAGACCTGCTGGCAGAACCGGCCTGCGAGTTATTTTTTGTTTTATTTTTTTAGCGAAATATATAATATATTATAATATAATGAACTACTGTTCAAAAGTTTGGGGGTCAATTATGTCACTTAGAAAAGTCCTTGTTTTTGAAAGAAAAGCACTTTTTTTGTCCTTCGAACTACAGTGTAGACATTGTTAATGTTGTAAATGACTATTGTAGCTGGAGACGGCAGATTATTATTTTGTATGGAATATCTACAATAGGCCCATTATCAGCAACCATCACTCCTGTGTTCCAATGGCACGTTCTGTTAGCTAATACACGTTTATCATTTTAAAAGGCTAATTGATCATGAGAAAACCCTTTGGCAATTATGTTAGCACAGCTGAAAACTGTTGTCCTGATTTTAAAGAAGCAATAAAACTGGCCTTCTTTAGACTAGTTGAGTATCTGGAGCATCAGCATTTGTGGGTTTAATTACAGGCTCAAAATGGCCGGAAACAAAGGACTTTCTTCTGAAACTTGTCAGTCTATTCTTGTTCTGAGAAATGAAGGCTATTCCATGCCAGAAATTTCCAAGGAACTGAAGATCTCGTACAACGCTGTGTAC
>NC_143045.1:43375000-43385000 GCF_057628025.1 Oncorhynchus mykiss | reverse complement strand
TTTCCACTTTCTCAAACATTCCTTTTTTTAATGTTCCAATGTTGACATCCTGTGTCATGTTATGAACTGTCATAGCCCTATAGTAGCTATCAGGATGATCATGGGTAGGAGCTTTGAAATGTTGACATCCTGTGTCATGTCATGAACTGTCATAGCCCTTTTAGTAGCCATCAGGATGATCATGGGTAGGAGCGTTGAAAGACAAGGTAGTGTAGGACATTGCTGGAGGACACTTCCTGCTTCAGTAGGTTCCCTCAGTGGTTATAAATCATTGAGGGGTTGATGTGAGTGCTGCTCCCCCCTCCCCTCCCTGTGGGTGGATGTTCTAACAGCTGACCCCTGACCTATCCCTGACTACCAGCGGTGTGTACCCTGGAGGCTGAGACCGGCCCCTGCCGTGCCTCCATGGCCCGCTGGCACTTCGATATGACAACCAGGAAGTGCGTCCGCTTCGTGTATGGGGGCTGCGCTGGAAACCGCAACAACTTTGACTCTGAGGAATACTGCATGGCCGTGTGCAAACGCCTTAGTAAGTCAGGCTCACAGCAAGCCTCGCCAAACAGGCCGGCGAAACCACCACACCCCTATACCACCAACACCCCTACACAACCACCACACCCCTATACCACCAACACCCCTACACTACCACCACACCCCTATACCACCAACACCCCTACACTACCACCAACACCCCTACACCACCACTACCACCAACACCCCTACACCACTACCACCAACACCCCTACACCACTACCACCAACACCCCTACACCACTACCACCAACACCCCTACACCACTACCACCAACACCCCTACACCACTACCACCAACACCCCTACACCACTACCACCAACACCCCTACACCACCACTACCACCAACACCCCTACACCACCACTACCACCAACACCACCAACACCCCTACACCACCACCACCATTACCACCAACACCCCTACACCACCACCACTACCACCAACACCACCAACACCCCTACACCACCACTACCACCAACACCCCTACACCACCACTACCACCAACACCCCTACACCACCACTACCACCAACACCCCTACACCACCACCAACACCACCACTACCACCAACACCACCACTACCACCAACACCCCTACACCACACCACCACCACCACTACCACCAACACCCCTACACCACCACTACCACCTACACCACCACTACCACCAACACCCCTACACCACCACTACCACCAACACCCCTACACCACCACTACCACCAACACCCCTACACCACCACTACCACCAACACCCCTACACCACACCACCACCAACACCACCACTACCACCAACACCCCTACACCACCACTACCACCTACACCACCACTACCACCAACACCCCTACACCACCACTACCACCAACACCCCTACACCACCACTACCACCAACACCACCAACACCCCTACACCACCACCACCACTACCACCACTAACACCCCTACACCACTACCACCAACACCCCTACACTACCACCACTACCACCAACACCACCACTACCACCAACACCACCAACACCACCACTACCACCAACAACCCTACACCACCACTACCACCAACACCCCTACACCACCACTACCACCAACACCACCACTACCACCAACACCACCACTACCACCAACACCCCTACACCACACTACCACCAACACCCCTACACCACCACTACCACCAACACCCCTACACCACCACTACCACCAACACCCCTACACCACCACTACCACCTACACCACCACTACCACCAACACCCCAACACCACAACACCACTAACACCCCTACACCACCACACCACCAACACCACCAACACCCCTACACCACCACTACCACCTACACCACCACTACCACCAACACCGCTACACCACTACCACCAACACCCCTACACCACTACCACCAACACCCCTATACCACCACCACCACTACCACCAACACCCCTATACCACCACCCCTACACCACACCATCACCAACACCCCTACACCATCACCAACACCCCTACACCACCACTACCACCTACACCACCAACACCCCTACACCACCACACCCCTACACCACCAACACCCCTACACCACCACACCACCAACACCCCTACACCACCACTACCACCTACACCACCACTACCCCTACACCACCACACCACCAACACCCCTACACCACCACACCACCAACACCCCTACCACCTACACCACCACTACCACCAACACCCCTATACCACCACTACCACCAACACCCCTACACCACCACACCACCAACACCACCAACACCCCTACACCACCACTACCACCTACACCACCACTACCACCAACACCGCTACACCACTACCACCAACACCCCTACACCACTACCACCAACACCCCTATACCACCACCACCACTACCACCAACACCCCTATACCACCACCCCTACACCACACCATCACCAACACCCCTACACCATCACCAACACCCCTACACCACCACTACCACCTACACCACCAACACCCCTACACCACCACACCCCTACACCACCAACACCCCTACACCACCACACCACCAACACCCCTACACCACCACTACCACCTACACCACCACTACCCCTACACCACCACACCACCAACACCCCTACACCACCACACCACCAACACCCCTACACCACCACTACCACCTACACCACCACTACCACCAACACCCCTATACCACCACTACCACCAACACCCCTACACCACCACTACCACCAACACCCCTACACCACCACTACCACCAACACCCCTACACCACTACCACCAACACCCCTACACCACCACTACCACCAACACCACCACTACCACCAACACCCCTACACCACCACCTACACCACCAACACCCCTACACCACCACCAACACCCCTACACCACCACCAACACCCCTACACCACCTACACCACCACCACCCCTACACCCCACCACCACCAACACCCCTACACCACCACCAACACCCCTACACCACCACCAACACCCCTACACCACCACCACCCCCACACCCCACCACACTACTACACCACCACACTACTACACCACCACACTACTATACCACTACACTACTATACCACTATACTACTATACCGCTACACCACCACACTACTACACTACTATACCACTACACTACTACACCACTACACTACTATACCACTACACTACTATACCACTATACTACTATACAACTACACCACCACACTACTACACTACTATACCACCACACTACTACACCACTACACTACTATACCACTACACTACTATACCACTACACTACTATACCACTACACTACTATACCACTACACTACTATACCACTACACTACTATACCACTACACTACTACACTACTACACCACTACACTACTACACTACTATACCACTACACTACTATACCACTACTATACCACTACACCACCACACTACTATACCACTACACTACTATACCACTACACTACTATACCACTACACTACTATACCACTACACTACTATACCACTACTATACCACTACACCACTACACTACTATACCACTACACTACTATACCACTACTATACCACTACACCACCACACTACTACACCACTACACTACTATACCACTACACTACTATACCACTACACTACTATACCACTACACTACTATACCACTACACTACTATACCACTACACCACCACACTACTACACTACTATACCACTACACTACTATACCACTACTATACCACTACACTACTATACCACTACTATACCACTACACTACTATACCACTACTATACCACTACACTACTATACACTACACTACTATACCACTACACTACTATACCACTACACTACTATACCACTACACTACTATACCACTACACTACTACACCACTATACTACTACACTACTACACCACTACACTACTACACCACTACACTACTATACCACTACACTACTACACCACCACACTACTACACTACTATACCACTACACTACTATACCACTACACTACTATACCACTACACTACTACACCACCACACTACTACACCACTACACTACTACACCACTACACTACTACACCACTACACTACTATACCACTACACTACTATACCACTACACTACTATACCACTACACTACTATACCACTACACTACTATACCACTACACTACTATACCACTACACTACTATACCACTATACCACTATACCACTACACCACTACACCACTACACCACTATACCACTACACTACTATACCACTACACTACTATACCACTACTATACCACTACACTACTACACTACTATACCACTACACTACTATACCACTATACCACTACACTACTATACCACTACACTACTATACCACTACACTACTATACCACTACACTACTATACCACTACACTACTATACCACTACACTACTACACTACTATACCACTACACTACTACACTACTATACCACTACACTACTACACTACTATACCACTACACTACTATACCACTATACCACTACACTACTATACCACTACACTACTATACCACTACACTACTATACCACTACACTACTATACCACTATACCACTACACTACTATACCACTACACTACTATACCACTACACTACTATACCACTACACTACTATACCACTACACTACTATACCACTACTATACCACTACACTACTACACTACTATACCACTACACTACTATACCACTATACCACTACACTACTATACCACTACACTACTATACCACTACACTACTATACCACTACACTACTATACCACTACACTACTATACTACTACACTACTATACCACTACACTACTATACCACTACTATACCACTACACTACTACACTACTATACCACTACACTACTATACCACTATACCACTACACTACTATACCACTACACTACTACACCACTACACTACTATACCACTACACTACTATACCACTACACTACTATACCACTACACTACTATACCACTACACTACTATACCACTACACTACTATACCACTACACTACTACACCACCACACTACTATACCACCACACTACTATACCACTACACTACTATACCACTACACTACTATACCACCACACTACTATACCACTACACTACTATACCACTACACTACTATACCACTACACTACTATACCACTACACTACTATACCACCACACTACTACACCACCACACTACTATACCACTACACTACTATACCACCACACTACTATACCACCACACTACTATACCACTACACTACTATACCACTACACTACTACACCACTACACTACTACACCACCACACTACTACACCACTACACTACTACACCACCACACTACTACACCACTACACTACTACACCACCACACTACTATACCACCACACTACTATACCACCACACTACTATACCACTACACTACTATACCACTACACTACTATACCACTACACTACTACACCACCACACTACTATACCACCACACTACTATACCACCACACTACTATACCACCACACTACTATACCACTACACTACTATACCACCACACTACTACACCACTACACTACTACACCACCACACTACTACACCACCACACTACTATACCACTACACTACTATACCACTACACTACTATACCACTACACTACTATACCACTACACTACTATACCACTACACTACTACACCACCACACTACTATACCACTACACTACTATACCACTACACTACTATACCACTACACTACTACACCACCACACTACTACACTACTACACTACTATACCACTACACTACTATACCACTACACTACTACACCACCACACTACTATACCACTACACTACTACACCACCACACTACTACACTACTACACTACTATACCACTACACTACTATACCACTACACTACTACACCACCACACTACTATACCACTACACTACTACACCACCACACTACTACACTACTATACCACCACACTACTATACCACTACACCACACTACTATACCACTACACTACTATACCACTACACTACTACACCACCACACTACTATACCACTACACTACTACACTACTATACCACCACACTACTATACCACTACACTACTATACCACTACACTACTATACCACTACACTACTACACTACTATACCACCACACTACTATACCACTACACTACTATACCACTACACTACTATACCACTACACTACTATACCACTATACCACTACACTACTATACCACTACACTACTATACCACTACACTACTATACCACTACACTACTATACCACTACACTACTATACCACTACTATACCACTACACTACTACACTACTATACCACTACACTACTATACCACTATACCACTACACTACTATACCACTACACTACTATACCACTACACTACTATACCACTACACTACTATACCACTACACTACTATACTACTACACTACTATACCACTACACTACTATACCACTACTATACCACTACACTACTACACTACTATACCACTACACTACTATACCACTATACCACTACACTACTATACCACTACACTACTACACCACTACACTACTATACCACTACACTACTATACCACTACACTACTATACCACTACACTACTATACCACTACACTACTATACCACTACACTACTATACCACTACACTACTATACCACTACACTACTACACCACCACACTACTATACCACCACACTACTATACCACTACACTACTATACCACTACACTACTATACCACCACACTACTATACCACTACACTACTATACCACTACACTACTATACCACTACACTACTATACCACTACACTACTATACCACCACACTACTACACCACCACACTACTATACCACTACACTACTATACCACCACACTACTATACCACCACACTACTATACCACTACACTACTATACCACTACACTACTACACCACTACACTACTACACCACCACACTACTACACCACTACACTACTACACCACCACACTACTACACCACTACACTACTACACCACCACACTACTATACCACCACACTACTATACCACCACACTACTATACCACTACACTACTATACCACTACACTACTATACCACTACACTACTACACCACCACACTACTATACCACCACACTACTATACCACCACACTACTATACCACCACACTACTATACCACTACACTACTATACCACCACACTACTACACCACTACACTACTACACCACCACACTACTACACCACCACACTACTATACCACTACACTACTATACCACTACACTACTATACCACTACACTACTATACCACTACACTACTATACCACTACACTACTATACCACTACACTACTACACCACCACACTACTATACCACTACACTACTATACCACTACACTACTATACCACTACACTACTACACCACCACACTACTACACTACTACACTACTATACCACTACACTACTATACCACTACACTACTACACCACCACACTACTATACCACTACACTACTACACCACCACACTACTACACTACTACACTACTATACCACTACACTACTATACCACTACACTACTACACCACCACACTACTATACCACTACACTACTACACCACCACACTACTACACTACTATACCACCACACTACTATACCACTACACCACACTACTATACCACTACACTACTATACCACTACACTACTACACCACCACACTACTATACCACTACACTACTATACCACTACACTACTACACTACTATACCACCACACTACTATACCACTACACTACTATACCACTACACTACTATACCACTACACTACTACACCACCACACTACTACACCACCACACTACTATACTACTACACCACCACACTACTATACCACTACACTACTATACCACTACACTACTACACCACCACACTACTACACCACCACACTACTATACCACTACACTACTACACCACCACACTACTACACTACTATACCACTACACTTCTACACCACTACACTACTATACCACTACACTACTACACCACCACACCACTACACTACTACACTACTATACCACCACACTACTATACCACTACACTACTATACCACTACACTACTACACCACCACACTACTATACCACCACACTACTATACCACTACACTACTATACCACTACACTACTACACCACCACACTACTACACCACCACACTACTACACCACTACACTACTATACCACTACACTACTACACCACCACACTACCACACTACTATACCACCACACTACTATACCACTACACCACCACACTACTATACCACTACACTACTATACCACTACACTACTATACCACTACACTACTACACCACCACACTACTATACCACTACACTACTATACCACTACACTACTACACCACTACACTACTATACCACTACACTACTACACCACCACACTACTATACCACTACACTACTATACCACTACACTACTATACCACTACACTACTACACCACCACACTACTATACCACTACACTACTATACCACTACACTACTACACCACCACACTACTATACCACTACACTACTATACCACTACACTTCTACACCACCACACTACTATACCACTACACTACTATACCACTACACCACCACACTACTATACCACTACACTACTATACCACCACACCACCACACTACTATACCACTACACTACTATACCACTACACTACTATACCACTACACTACTATACCACCACACTACTATACCACTACACTACTATACCACTACACTACTACACCACTACACTACTATACCACTACACCACCACACTACTATACCACCACACTACTATACCACTACACTACTACACCACCACACTACTACACCACCACACTACTATACCACTACACTACTACACCACCACACTACCACACTACTATACCACCACACTACTATACCACTACACCACCACACTACTATACCACTACACTACTATACCACTACACTACTATACCACTACACTACTACACCACCACACTACTATACCACTACACTACTATACCACTACACTACTACACCACTACACTACTATACCACTACACTACTACACCACTACACTTCTACACCACCACACTACTACACTACTATACCACTACACTACTATACCACTACACTACTACACCACTACACTTCTACACCACCACACTACCACACTACTATACCACTACACTACTATACCACTACACTACTACACCACCACACTACTATACCACTACACTACTACACCACCACACTACTACACTACTACACTACTATACCACTACACTACTACACCACCACACTACTATACCACTACACTACTATACCACTACACTTCTACACCACCACACTACTATACCACTACACTACTATACCACTACACCACCACACTACTACACCACCACACTACTATACCACTACACTACTATACCACTACACTACTACACCACCACACTACTATACCACTACACTACTATACCACTACACTACTATACCACTACACCACCACACTACTACACCACCACACTACTATACCACTACACTACTATACCACCACACTACTATACCACTACACTACTATACCACTACACTACTATACCACTACACCACCACACTACTATACCACCACACTACTATACCACTACACTACTATACCACTACACTACTATACCACCACACTACTACACCACCACACTACTACACCACTACACTACTATACCACTACACTACTATACCACTACACTACTATACCACTACACTACTATACCACTACACTTCTACACCACCACACTACTATACCACTACACTACTATACCACTACACTTCTACACCACCACACTACTACACCACTACACTACTATACCACTACACTACTACACTACTATACCACTACACTACTGCACCACCACACTACTATACCACTACACTACTACACCACCACACTACTACACCACCACACTACTATACCACTACACTACTACAC
>NC_143045.1:43327500-43370000 GCF_057628025.1 Oncorhynchus mykiss | reverse complement strand
AGAGAGGTGGAGGGCTCTGCCCGGGCAGAGAGGTGGAGGGCTCTGCCCGGGCAGAGAGGTGGAGGGCTCTGCCCGGGCAGAGTCCTCTGGATACTGTAACAGAGATATAGTCAGTCCTCTGGAGACCGTAACAGAGATATAGTCAGTCCTCTGGAGACCGTAACAGAGATATAGTCAGTCCTCTGGAGACCGTAACAGAGAAATACATTTTGGTTAGGGGATAGGGTAGGGGTTAGGGATGAGTGCCCTATCTCACTATGCTGTGTCCCCTTCAGCACTTCCAGGCCACGGTAGAGTCTCTGGAAGAGGAGGCAGCCAGTGAAAAGCAGCAGCTGGTTGAGACCCACCTGGCTCGGGTAGAGGCCATGCTCAACGACCGCCGCCGCCTGGCGCTGGAGAACTACCTAGCCGCCCTGCAGGCTGACCCACCGAGGGTAGGTTACAGACAACACCCATGGAATCCTTCATCAGTCATCCTCCATATGATCCCTGTTCCATGTTTTATCTAATACCAGTCATCCTCCAAATAATCCCTGTTCCATGTTTTATCTAATACCAGTCATCCTCCATATAATCCCTGTTCCATGTTTTATCTAATACCAGTCATCCTCCATATAATCCCTGTTCCATGTTTTATCTAATACCAGTCATCCTCCATATAATCCCTCTTCCATGTTTTATCTAATACCAGTCATCCTCCATATAATCCCTGTTCCACGTTTTATCTAATACCAGTCATCCTCCATATAATCCCTGTTCCATGTTTTATCTAATGCCAGTCATCCTCCATATGATCCCTGTTCCATGTTTTATCTAATACCAGTCACCTCCATATAATCCCTGTTCCATGTTTTATCTAATACCAGTCACCTCCATATAATCCCTGTTCCATGTTTTATCTAATACCAGTCATCCTCCATATAATCCCTGTTCCATGTTTTATCTAATACCAGTCACCTCCATATAATCCCTGTTCCATGTTTTATCTAATACCAGTCATCCTCCATATAATCCCTGTTCCATGTTTTATCTAATACCAGTCACCTCCATATAATCCCTGTTCCATGTTTTATCTAATACCAGTCACCTCCATATAATCCCTGTTCCATGTTTTATCTAATACCAGTCATTCTCCATATAATCCCTGTTCCATGTTTTATCTAATACCAGTCATCCTCCATATAATCCCTGTTCCATGTTTTATCTAATACCAGTCATCCTCCATATAATCCCTGTTCCATGTTTTATCTAATACCAGTCATCCTCCATATAATCCCTGTTCCATGTTTTATCTAATACCAGTCATCCTCCATATAATCCCTGTTCCACGTTTTATCTAATACCAGTCATCCTCCATATAATCCCTGTTCCATGTTTTATCTAATACCAGTCAAATCCATATAATCCCTGTTCCATGTTTTATCTAATACCAGTCATCCTCCATATAATCCCTGTTCCATGTTTTATCTAATACCAGTCATCCTCCATATAATCCCTGTTCCACGTTTTATAGGTCTAATCTAATATCATGTGGTCCTCAGGCTGCCTGGACACATGTCCTCACTCTCTGGGTGTTTCCCAAATGGCACCCTAACCCTATTCTCTCTCTCCTTCCTGTCCTCTAGTCTCATGTGTCACACTACTGCCTATGGTAGAATCAAATTGATGTTCTAACCCCCCTCTCTCTCTTCTCCCTCCCCCCTCCGCACTCTCTCCCCCTCCTCCCCCCTCTTCTCTCCTCCTCCCCCCTCTCCCTCTCTCCCCCTCCTCCCCCTTTTTCTCTCCTCCTCCCCCCTCTCCCTCTCTCCACTCCTCCCCCAGCCCCACCGTATCCTGCAGGCTCTGAGGCGGTATGTGCGCGCGGAGAACAAGGACCGTCAGCACACCATCCGCCACTACCAACACGTACTGGCTGTCGACCCTGAGAAGGCTGCCCAGATGAAGTCCCAGGTACACACCCTGACCCCTAACCCTGAACAGGTACACACCCTGACCCCTAACCCTGAACAGGTACTCTATGCCCCGTTGCCTATTACAGACAACCCCCATCATTACTGACCAGACAGAAGTGAGCGAGACCATCATAAAGAGAGAGAGAGGATGAAATAGGGAGGGAGAGAGGCCATTATGTAATTTGTCTTTAACAACAGGAGCGTTGCCATTCATGCTAATACAGGAATTCTAGAAGGATGGAGTGATCTACAGTGAACCAGTGTTCTGTCATGGGAAGCTGATTCTAGAAGGATGGAGTGATCTCCAGTGAACCAGTGTTCTGTCATGGGAGGCTGATTCTAGAAGGATGGAGTGATCTACAGTGAACCAGTGTTCTGTCATGGGAGGCTGATTCTAGAAGGATGGAGTGATCTACAGTGAAACAGTGTTTTGTCATGGGAAGCTGATTCTAGAAGGATGGAGTGATCTACAGTGAACCAGTGTTCTGTCATGGGAAGCTGATTCTAGAAGGATGGAGTGATCTACAGTGAACCAGTGTTCTGTCATGGGAAGCTGATTCTAGAAGGATGGAGTGATCTACAGTGAACCAGTGTTCTGTCATGGGAAGCTGATTCTAGAAGGATGGCGTGATCTACAGTGAACCAGTGTTCTGTCATGGGAAGCTGATTCTAGAAGGATGGAGTGATCTACAGTGAACCAGTGTTCTGTCATGGGAAGCTGATTCTAGAAGGATGGAGTGATCTACAGAACCAGTGTTCTGTCATGGGAAGCTGATTCTAGAAGGATGGCGTGATCTACAGTGAACCAGTGTTCTGTCATGGGAAGCTGATTCTAGAAGGATGGAGTGATCTACAGTGAACCAGTGTTCTGTCATGGGAAGCTGATTCTAGAAGGATGGAGTGATCTACAGTGAACCAGTGTTCTGTCATGGGAAGCTGATTCTAGAAGGATGGCGTGATCTACAGTGAACCAGTGTTCTGTCATGGGAGGCTGATTCTAGAAGGATGGAGTGATCTACAGTGAACCAGTGTTCTGTCATGGGAAGCTGATTCTAGAAGGATGGAGTGATCTACAGTGAACCAGTGTTCTGTCATGGGAAGCTGATTCTAGAAGGATGGCGTGATCTACAGTGAACCAGTGTTCTGTCATGGGAAGCTGATTCTAGAAGGATGGCGTGATCTACAGTGAACCAGTGTTCTGTCATGGGAGGCTGATTCTAGAAGGATGGAGTGATCTACAGTGAACCAGTGTTCTGTCATGGGAAGCTGATTCTAGAAGGATGGAGTGATCTACAGTGAACCAGTGTTCTGTCATGGGAAGCTGATTCTAGAAGGATGGAGTGATCTACAGAACCAGTGTTCTGTCATGGGAAGCTGATTCTAGAAGGATGGAGTGATCTACAGTGAACCAGTGTTCTGTCATGGGAAGCTGATTCTAGAAGGATGGAGTGATCTACAGTGAACCAGTGTTCTGTCATGGGAAGCTGATTCTAGAAGGATGGAGTGATCTACAGTGAACCAGTGTTCTGTCATGGGAAGCTGATTCTAGAAGGATGGCGTGATCTACAGTGAACCAGTGTTCTGTCATGGGAGGCTGATTCTAGAAGGATGGAGTGATCTACAGTGAACCAGTGTTCTGTCATGGGAAGCTGATTCTAGAAGGATGGAGTGATCTACAGTGAACCAGTGTTCTGTCATGGGAAGCTGATTCTAGAAGGATGGCGTGATCTACAGTGAACCAGTGTTCTGTCATGGGAAGCTGATTCTAGAAGGATGGCGTGATCTACAGTGAACCAGTGTTCTGTCATGGGAGGCTGATTCTAGAAGGATGGAGTGATCTACAGTGAACCAGTGTTCTGTCATGGGAAGCTGATTCTAGAAGGATGGAGTGATCTACAGTGAACCAGTGTTCTGTCATGGGAAGCTGATTCTAGAAGGATGGAGTGATCTACAGAACCAGTGTTCTGTCATGGGAAGCTGATTCTAGAAGGATGGAGTGATCTACAGAACCAGTGTTCTGTCATGGGAAGCTGATTCTAGAAGGATGGAGTGATCTACAGAACCAGTGTTCTGTCATGGGAAGCTGATTCTAGAAGGATGGAGTGATCTACAGAACCAGTGTTCTGTCATGGGAAGCTGATTCTAGAAGGATGGAGTGATCTACAGAACCAGTGTTCTGTCATGGGAAGCTGATTCTAGAAGGATGGAGTGATCTACAGAACCAGTGTTCTGTCATGGGAAGCTGATTCTAGAAGGATGGAGTGATCTACAGAACCAGTGTTCTGTCATGGGAAGCTGATTCTAGAAGGATGGCGTGATCTACAGTGAACTAGTGTTTTGTCATGTGAAGCTGATTCTAGAAGTGTAGAAAAGCCCCATGGAGTTGGTGGAATAATCCTGTAATTCATGGCCACTTGCTCAGCTGGGCCAGGGGCACGTTAATTAGGTGAGGTGGAAATGTCCGACAGATCTCAACTCCATAAAGGGAGGAAATCGCCATCGCCCCGATCTCGCTGCTTTCTCTTCCTTTACTCCATCTAATCCAGAAGTTCTGTGCGTCCATGAATCCACCACAGCCTACCCAGTAAATATACCACTTTATGGTTAAAGGACTTCCTGCCTCAGTCTCATCCATTCCTCTGTCACCTGACCACCTGTTCACCTTCACTGTCAGTCATCCTACCTGTCCAGCTACCCACACAGATTCCACTAATCTTTCAATGGTCCTTCGAGCAGGATGATGACTGAACCAAAGACAGTTGAAATGGAGGAGAAGGAAGAATTGTCTCCGCTGGAAGGAAGAAAAGAGGAGGAAAGAGCAGCTGAGGGAAACGTCTTGGATCAAATAAAAGATCCAGGAGCTAAGACTTTGCAACAAAGAGGACTTCATCCTCACCCACCAGCAGCACCAGAAGAACCAGGCAAGCACCTGGTTATCTTAAGGATTATGCAAGCCCATCAGAGCTCAGTGGCAATGGATCAACTGTACGTTTCAGCCATCAACCATCCGCTCCAAGGACCGGAAACTGCTTTGGGACGGGAAAGTGGTCCACAGAAAGAACCCATGGAGGAGGTAACTCCCACCGCACAAGTCAATCAGCTTCCTGAGGCAGGCTCCGCTCACCCCTTAACTAAAGGGAAATCGTCGAGGCACTCTAGACGGAGAGGGTGTTCGACCAGTGGATGGATACCCCTTTGGAAGTGGCCATGGCAACCGCCATTCACTATCCCTCAGTGATTCACAGACCGCTGTCCTACAAGAGAGGATGAACCTATTAGCATTGGAGGAAAATTAACGTCAGGTTGAGGAGGAACGACAGGCTGACGAACAATGTCACCAATTGGATGTGCTGACCCGTAGAGCTCTACAGGAACGGGAATTCATTGCCAAGGACCTGGCACAGCAGCGTCAAGCCAGAAGGGAATTGAAGGAGGCGCGGATGGTCTCATTCTTCCTGGAGAGGAACAAACAGGGAGTTGACCTGACCACCCTTCCACATGGACTTGACTGGTCTGCCTTTCCCAATCTGCTCCTCTGGTACAGCATGGCACACAGTCCCCGGAGGCTCCGGGGTCAACAGCCAACACGGGGGACAGGCCGCTCCGCCAACGCCCTCTGTACCAGTGACACAAGTTAGCATTCCTCCTTCATCTGGACAAATCACCACTCCTTCGCCTTTCCGCCAATTACCAACTACAAGTGAGCGATACTACAAGTGTGCCCATAGCCATAAGGCAGAGACCTGCACATTGAGGAAACCCTGCAATCGCTGTAAGGAAATCCATCTCAGTGTTGCATGATGTAATTCCCCAAGCACAGAAGGAGCAGAGTATGGTCATGGTAGGAGCCACAAAGGAGCTCTACCTCGACCAGCAGAACCGATCTCCAAGGGTCATGTTGAAGGTGGTAAAGGTCACTGCAAAGAGAAGGGCGGAGCACGCATACATTTGCTGTTCCAGATGATGGGTCTGAAAGAACAATCATTCTCCCGGCTGCCGCCTGTCAGCTTAACCTGGAGGGAACCCCCGAGACCCTTAACCTCAGAACGGTGCGACATGATGTCATCCAAGTGAAAGGTTCTGCGTTTCACCTTCAGGACAGCGGGACGTGGCCTATATCATCACCAGAGCACTCCTGCCCAGTAAGTGTACTACAGAAACAATATCCTAATCCCCGAGGATTGCCCCTTCCTAACCTGGCCAGGGTTGCACCACTCATCCTGATTGTGTCAGACTACCCACATCTCGTCACCCCAACTGAGCCTATACGAGCTGGACCAGAAGGAGGGCTCGTTGCTATCCATACGTCCTTGGGTTGGGCTGTGCAAGGTCCAGCCCATCTACTTCTCTCCACCCAAGTTGTACAGTCACAGCAAGTCCTCTCCTCTCACCAAGGAAATCCAGCTCCAACCCCTTGTGCAGCCACTGACCTCCTTTGTAATGTAGAGATGCTCTGGAAGATGGACACCTTCTCCAACCGGAAGCTACAGGAGGTCACTCGCTCGAGACATGACTCCTCTGCATTAGACCTCCTGGAGAAGAGCACCACTGAACTGGATGGCGTTCAGAGGTACGCGACCTCACTGCTACCAAACCATCCTCCTCTGGCAACCACGACACAGGCTGTACTCCTACTACTGCGTGAAACGGAGCGACGCCTGGTGAAGAATCCTGAGCTTGCTGAATTTCATTACCTTGTGAGGCTATGTCACCAAAGTGACAGCTCATGAAGAAGGAAACCCGCTCAGCGAATCCTGGTATCTCCCTCACCATGTAATCCAGCAACACGGTGGGAAGTACAGACTTGTCTTCAACTGTTCATTCCAAGCTGCTGGTCAAAGCCTGAATGACTGTCTACTCCCCGGACCAACCTTAGGTCCTTCCTTACTCGTTGTCCTTCTCTGGTTCCGGCAGCACTCTACAGCCATCAGTGGAGACATCAAAGCCATCTTTCATCAGATTCGTTTACTGCCTTCTGACACCACACTGCTCCGGTTCATATGGCGAGATATGGAATGAGACTCAGAGCCCACAATTTATGAATGGCAGGTACTCCCATTTGGCACCACCTGCAGTCCTTGCTGTGTTATATAGTCTTTCTGCAGAGACACGCACGGGAGCACCCAGACAGTGATGTGGATAACTGCTTACAGAGTGTCCCATCCACAGCTGAAGTGAAAGCACTCCTTGATAAAGTACGGAATCTCCTGTCCAAAGGGGGATTCGAGGTCAGACAGTGGGCGAGTGACAGAGCGGAGGTTATCCAGCACCTCTTGCCACAAGCCAAGTCCAGTAGCAGTGAACTATGGCTATCGCAGTCTGGCGCTAACCCACAAGAGCCGACGCTAGGACTGAGGTGGAGCTGCATACCGGATAACCTGGGGTATAAGCACCGCTCAGCCCTGAGTACCGAAACCCACACTGTGCACCATCCATCGGACCCTGGCCAGTAAATACGATCCCCTTGGGTATATCCTGCCATACACAATCCGAACCAAAGTCTTAGTCCAGGACCTGTGGCAGACCGAGGGACTGGGATGAACCGATCCACCTAGTGGAACGATGGATCTGTTGGGAAACAGAGTTAACGGAGCTCTCTGAAGTCCAAATGCCAAGATGTTATGTACCACTCTGTGCTGACCAACTGGGATCATGCCTGTAACTGCATGTGTTCTGTGACGCTTCGGAGCAAGCTTATGGGGCGGTTTCCTATCTAAGAGTGGAGGATAAGGCAGGCCACACCCAAGTCTCCTTTGTCATGGCCAGGTCCAGGGTCGCACCTAAGAAGCAATTGTCAATGCCTAGGCTGTAACTCAGCGCTGCCCTTTCCGGAGCCCAGTTGGCCTCTAACTTGCGAGCCGAGCTCACCCTGCCAATCCAAAGGGTCATTTACTGGAGTGATTCGACCACTGTATTGACCTGGATCAAGTCGGAGTCCTGCAGGTATAAGGTGTTCGTCGGAACTCGCATTGCGAAAATCCAAGACTTAACAGAAGTCCAGGACTGGAGGTATGTAGACAATCCTGCTGATGACGTTACTCGTCATGCACAAGCAGTAGACTTCCCTGAGGAGCTAAAAGCTCTGAAAGCCGGTAGGGAAGTGGCTAAGGACAGCCGTCTTCTCTCTCTTGCTCCAGAATATGACCCAATCCTCGGAGTGATCAGAGTCGGAGGGAGGCTGCGCCAAGCAGAAGTCTTGGATCCCGATGCAATCCACCCAATTATCCTTGACTCCAGACACCCTATTTATCAGCCTCCTCATCAAGAGTTATGATAAGAGGCTTCTCCACCCAGGGCAGAGAGTCTATGGGGAGATGAGGCGGAAGTACTGGATACTTGGAGAACGAGGAGCCATTCGTAAGCACCAATACGCCTGTGTGGAATGTCAGAGATGGCGGGCCGGAACCACTGTCCCCAAAATGGCAGATTTTACCCCCTGCTCACATGCGCCTCCTCAAACACCCCTTCTGGTCAACAGGAGTAGATTGCTGGGGCCTCTTGACAATCAAGCTAGGTCGTTGAGTGGAAAAGCGCTGGGGCATTCTATTCAAGTGTTTGACAACCAGATGTGTCCACCTGGACCGACTGGAGAGTTTGGGTACTGAAGCCTTCCTCATGGCCCTGCGGCGGTTTATCTCCCGACGAAGGAAACCCTACGAGATCCTGGCTGACAGAGGTACGAACTTCAAGGCAGGAAAAACCAGGTTGGAGGAAGCCTTCCAAGCCATGGAACCCAGCCTCCAGGATCAGCTGATGGACCAACGAATCTCATTCAAATGTAACCCTCCAGGAGCTCTTCATTTTGGAGGAACATGGGAGCGAGAGATCAAATCCGTAAAGACGGCCTTACGAGTCGTCCTGCGGGACCAAACTGTCACAGAAACTGTCTTGCGGACCGTCCCGATAGAGGTGGAAGGGATACTGAACTCCAAACCCTTGGGATATCTCTTTGCAGACATCGCTGACCCCGATCCGGTTACACCGAATATGCCCTTGATGGGACGCCGAGATGCGTCACTTCCTCAAGCCATGTATGCTGATACCAACCTCGTTGGCAGACGCCGGTGGCGACACAGCCAGATCTTGCCTGACCATTTCTGGGCCCGATTCATTCAGGATTACCTACCAAGCATACAGCACAGAGGGAAATGGTGGAGAGAAATGGCCAGCCTGGAAACTGGCCAAGTAGTAATGATAGTGGACCCTCAGCTGCCTCGAGCCTCCTGGCCGATGGGCCGTATAACTAAGACTATGCCTGGGACCGATGGTCGTGTTAGATCAGTGGAGATCCAGGTGAAGAACCGGACATATATCCGGCCAGTTGCCCGACTAATTCCTCTCCCTGAGATGACAGAGGACGGGGAGCAATGAGCCTTTTTGAGGAGTGTGGAATTTAACACATTTCTGGGGTGGCTGTAGAAAAGGCCCATGGAGTTGGTGGAAGAATCCTTTTATTCATGGCCACTTGCTCAGCTGGGTTAGGGGTGCTTTAATTAGGTCAGGTGGAAATGTCAGACAGATCTCAACTCCATAAAGGGAGGAAATCGCCATCGCCCCGATCTCGCTGCTTTCTCTTCCTTTACTCCGTCTAATCCAGAAGTTCTGTGCGTCCATGAATCCACCACAGCCTACCCAGTAAATATACCACTTTGTGGGGTAAATAAACCAATTGATGGTTAACGGAATTCCTTCCTCAGTCTCATCCATTCCTCTATCACCTGATCCGTGACCACCTGTTCACCTTCACTGTCAGTCATCCTACCTGTCCAGCTACCCACACAGATTCCACTAATCTTTCAAGAAGGATGGAGTGATCTACAGTGAACCAGAGTTCTGTCATGGGAAGCTGATTTCTGTAGGTCATCTTGTTGGAGTTGTTTATTTCTCTTCTCTACATCCTGTTTATCAGCAGCTGTAAATTCTCTCTTCAGCCATCAAATCCCCCTGACGTTCTAGCGACATTCAGCTCTGCACAAGCCAAACAGACTGGAACATTGTGAGCTTTGAAGTCTCTTTTCTTGTGTGAATTTGACATGTGACTCCAAAGTACATTCTAAGAAAAGCCTTGGTGCTTTGTGAGGGCTGGCGTTGTGGTCTGTTTTATATAACCGTAACAGTTATTGGAGTGCCTGGGATTAACCCGGCTCTCTGTCCATTCCTACAGTGGCTATTCCTTTAAAAGTTGTCATACTGCTGCACAGCTTGCATGATGTCATAGTATTTTACTGTCATCCATTGTGGCCATTAATGCTAGTCCCCCCCCCCCCCAGAGGGCATCTTTGAGAAGCTTGTTGGTGTTTGTTTACTATTCCAAATGATCCTCTAGACTTTGTGATTGCTGTCAGGGGTTCAGACATTATGATTGCTGTAACCGATCAGGAAGAGCATATTCCAAGGTTTTTAATGAACCTAGTTTTACCAAACAACACAAAATATTTTACAGATGGTCTCTGTTTCAAAATGTAATGTTTTCCTAGAATAACCCCAGCTACATGCCTACTGATGACAATACCCATCTGGAGGCAGATTTCAATACCCATCTGGAGGCAGATTTCAAAACCCATCTGGAGGCAGATTTCAAAACCCATCTGGAGGCAGATTTCAAAACCCATCTGGAGGCAGATTTCAAAACCCATCTGGAGGCAGATTTCAAAACCCATCTGGAGGCAGATTTCAAAACCCATCTGGAGGCAGATTTCAAAACCCATCTGGAGGCAGATTTCAAAACCCATCTGGGGGCAAATCTCCTTTCTGCTGTATTCCGTTATATTCGATCCTGTTTCTATTGTATAGGGCTGGGGAATGTAAGCATGTGATGTCTGCTAAATTAACTATTTCGTTTAATTGACAAGGCACAGCCATAACCTTCTCTAATATAGCACAGGTAAATCTGAAAACGTTCTGTTCTTTTGAAATAAATTGTTAGCATCATGTTTTTTTTATGACCTTCCTAAACAAAATATGTGAACGGATTTATTTGTGATTGTGTATATTAAATGCATTTATTAGGCTGGCTACTGGTTGGCTGGCTACTGGTTGGCTGGCTACTGGTTGGCTGGCTACTGGTTGGCTGGCTACTGGTTGGCTGGCTACTGGTTGGCTGGCTACTGGTTGGCTGGCTACTGGTTGGCTGGCTACTGGTTGGCAGGCTACTGGTTGGCAGGCTACTGGTTGGCAGGCTACTGGTTGGGTCCCGGCTATTCTACAGTTATTGTACATATAGTGCATCAGACCATCATGGTGCTTTGAGGATGAAATGCTCAAGGTATTAGCCTTTCATGATATTTATCTCTCAATGTAGGTCTTCTGCAAGAGTGTAAAGTTCATGATATTTATCTCAGTGTAGGTCTTCTGCAAGAGTGTAAAGTTCATGATATTTATCTCTCGGTGTAGGTCTTCTGCAAGAGTGTAAAGTTCATGATATTTATCTCTCAGTGTAGGTCTTCTGCAAGAGTGTAAAGTTCATGATATTTATCTCTCAGTGTAGGTCTTCTGCAAGAGTGTAAAGTTAATGTATTTGTTGAAGAAAAGTCAGGGACAGGTGGATTATTTTTAATTGAAATGAAGTTATTGAAATGACATGGCTCTGTAGATGGAAGAGTCCTGTTTACAGTAGCTGTTTTAGAGTTACATACTGGCATAAACTGGCAATATACAGGATATCCATCAGTCATTCATTCATTTGTCATCACACAGAATACAAGTCATCCGTGTCATTAAATACAGTCAATAACTTTAGTTATAAAACATAATAACACAGAGAGCCTTGAATAATTAAACTATTAATTAACCAAAACATGTCGGCTAAAGCGATTTTTTTTTTAAATTCACAAATGCATTTGATTGTTTTTAATATCGGCCGTGCTAGAGAATTTAAAACCTCTTTTGTTAGAACAGACTATATTGATTATGTTGATTATTGATTATGTTGATGATTGATTATGTTGATTATTGATTATGTTGATTATTGATTATGTGCAGTTTCTGTTAGAAATGAAATGTTGCTTAATTCAATTGATGAATATTATGGTGTTTCTCTACTACAAAAAAAAACTGAAATCCATTTGACAGTAGCCTATGGACTCAGGGTTTTATTAGGTCAATATGGCGCTGTACAACGTGACTGGTCAGGAGGTAGGCCTAGGCTTCTAAGTGACTGCAAGTGAAAAGAAAAATAATCTTAACATTTCCACACCCTAATTCTAGTCTAACCAATACCCAAACGGAGATCTGATTGATTTATCAAAACCAGTCCCCCATGCTTGTCTCAGAGCAGTGTGAAACGGTGCTGAAATAGTTGACCACACGCGGGTAGGCTATTTCTTCAAAACAATTGGATGACTTTGGGAGTTTCAGTAAGCAACAACTTGTTTTCATTAGCCTACTTTTTTCCAATATTTCTGTCATTCAGTGAAATTTTTTCCCGTAGTACTTCGTTATGGATCTATCTAGATATGGTTACAGAACAGTGCATGTGGTGGGCTGTGCAAAGAGACGGGAGAAGTGACATGCCTGGCAAACATCCATTAATACATTTAAAGTCCCTAAACTCAGCAAGCGTCTATTGTCCTGCTGATAGCCCATTGAGAATCGATGGTCTCGCTGTCCCCGTCTGTCTCTTCAGCTCAGAAGGGCAGACTCACTGGTGGAGAGAAATCTCTATGTAATTGTAGAACTAGGCTGTTTGTCAAACATCAAGTGGAAGGTAGGGCCTAGATTAAATCAGATCAAGCGTAATCCTACAATAGGCAACACTCAGCTGGTGTGTTTTGACGGTGTCGGAGGTGTGACTGTGTTAGAACTGTCAAATTAGTGAGCGGCTGTTTGTGCGATCATTGTCACGAAGTCACAGCCGTGTGTGTCCTATCTCAGGTGATGACCCACCTACGTGTGATCGAGGAGAGGATGAACCAGAGTCTGTCTCTGCTCTACAAGGTTCCCTACGTTGCCGAGGAGATCCAGGATGAGATTGGTGAGTGCTGTACGCGTACGCACACACACACACACACACACACACACACACACACACACGCTGGCCAACCAGGACGGAGGGGGCCGGCCAACCAGGATGGAAAAGTATGGGAAAATGAACTGCACAGCTTCCAGAAAACAGTCCTTTTCAAACTAGAGGTTTCGTGGCTAATTGAGTTAAGACAGTAATTCTGCTCATAGATGATGCATGTAGGAACTACACATTGACACATCCAACCCAAAGAGGGACGTTTAAAACATACTTACTTGCCAAAGTACTGAGGCAATCCAATAAAATGAACAGGAATCAAATCAAAGGAACAGGAATCAAATCAAAGGAACAGGAATCAAACAAAATGAACAGGAATCAAATAAAATGAACAGGAATCAAATAAAATGAACAGGAATCAAATAAAATGAACAGGAATCAAACAAAAGGAAAAGGAATCAAACAAAAGGAACAGGAATCAAATAAAATTAACAGGAATCAAATAAAATGAACAGGAATCAAATAAAATGAACAGGAATCAAACAAAAGGAACAGGAATCAAACAAAAGGAACAGGAATCAAATAAAATGAACAGGAATCAAATAAAATGAACAGGAATCAAACAAAAGGAACAGGAATCAAATAAAAGGAAAAGGAATCAAATAAAACAGCTATATGACATTATACGTCTGTGCTATGATTTTTGACAAGTTTTGGAACATTTAGTTGTTTCTAGCCTCCCAACAGTCAAGACTGAACCACTTGAACAGGAGGATGTGGTCAACGGCAGGAGATGAGAAGGCCCTCCGAAGGCAGGCAGCACAGTTCACTCTTCATTCAAGGCGTCTCACCGGCTCTTTGCCATCCCTGCCGCCGGACTGCCGGGACGATTTCTACAGTCTCCTGACCCAATGAGGAAGACTACAGAACGCATGGCGAGCCTTCATCACTAAGGAGGTTTCCTCCGAGGGGTATGAGCAGACTGTCATCCCGAGTGAGCGGAGAGACCGCCATAACGAGTCAACGTTGACTCGTTATGGCGGTCTCTCCGCTCACTCGGGATGACAGTCTGCTCATACCCCTCGGAGGAAACCTCCTTAGTGATGAAGGCTCGCCATGCGTTCTGTAGTCTTCCTCATTGGGTCAGGAGACTGTAGAAATAACAAAAATAGGCCGGTTGAGCGATATGTTTTGAACATCAAATCACAGGAAAACCCCGGCCCAAATTACATCCAGGGACCTGGTCTAATATATTAGTAAATTCCTCTCTGTCTGTCTGTGGCTGAGCAGGTAATGAGGAGGTAATGGAGCTTCATAGCATAAATACAGAACAGTGTATTAGTTATGCTTCTCAGTGTGTCTCAGCTTGGGAAACTAAACCCGCATAACTCTGCAACATTTGGTCTGTGTTCCGTTTGACTGTGAACTCAAAACGTATACAAGATGAGAGGAAACGAAATGAGAGGAGCAGGGAGGTTTGGGGATCTGAAATGTCTTCCTGCTGCGTCTCTAGATGTTTGTCATTTTTGATTTAGATTTGTAAAAGAGGTGTGTGTG
Organism: Oncorhynchus mykiss; assembly: GCF_057628025.1. Lineage (NCBI taxonomy): Eukaryota > Metazoa > Chordata > Actinopteri > Salmoniformes > Salmonidae > Oncorhynchus > Oncorhynchus mykiss. The sequence continues at coordinate 43,355,531 of NC_143045.1, read as the reverse complement.
TGTGTGTGTGGCGTGTGTGTGTGGGGTGTGTGGGGTGTGCATCTACTGTAGATTAAAGTGGGATGCTTTGACAGAACTGGGTCACAGTACAGTGCTGTTTCTCTTTCTCTCTGTCTCTGTGTGTCTGTCTCTAGCTCTCTCCCTCTGTATCTGTGTGTCTGTCTCTAGCTCTCTCCCTCTGTGTCTGTGTGTCTGTCTCTAGCTCTGTGTCTGTGTGTCTGTCTCTAGCTCTCTCTCTCTCTCTCTCTCTCTCTCTCTCTCTCTCTCTCTCTGTCTGTGTGTCTGTCTCTAGCTCTCTCCCTCTGTGTCTGTGTGTCTGTCTCTAGCTCTCTCTCTCTGTGTCTGTGTGTCTGTCTCTAGCTCTCTCCCTCTGTGTCTGTGTGTCTGTCTCTAGCTCTCTCTCTCTCTCTGTCTGTATTTAGCTCTCTCCCTCTGTGTCTGTGTGTCTGTCTCTAGCTCTCTCCCTCTGTCTGTGTGTCTGTCTCTAGCTCTCTCCCTCTGTCTGTGTGTCTGTCTCTAGCTCTCTCCCTCTGTGTTTGTGTGTCTGTCTCTAGCTCTCTCTCCCTCTGTATCTGTCTCTAGCTCTCTCCCTCTGTATCTGTGTGTTTGTCTCTAGCTCTCTCCCTCTGTATCTCTGTATCCCTCTCTCTCTCTATCAATTCAATTCAAGGGTCTTTATTGTCATGGGAAACATATGTTAACATTGCCAAAGCAAGTGAAGTAGATAATATATAAAGTGAAATAAACAATAAAAATGAACAGTAAACATTACGCTCACAGAAGCTCCAAAATAATAAAGATATTAAAATGTCATAGTTAAAGTAAAAAAGGGAAAATAAATCAACATAAATTGTTATTTATATTTACAATGGTGTTTGTTCTTCACTGGTTGCCCTTTTCTCGTGGCAACAGGTCACAAATCTTGCTGCTGTGATGGAACACTGTGGTATTTCACCCAGTAGATATGGGAGTTTATCAAAATTGGGTTTGTTTTCTAATTCTTTGTGGATCTGTGTAATCTGAGGGAAATATGTGTCTCTAATATGGTCATACATTTGGCAGGAGGTTAGGAAGTGCAGCTCAGTTTCCACCTCATTTTGTGGGCAGTGTGCACATAGCCTAGGCTGTTTTCTCTTGAGAGACATGTCTGCCTACGGCGGCCTTTCTCAATAGCAAGGCTATGCTCACTGAGTCTGTACATAGTCAAAGCTTTCCTTAGGTTTGGGTCAGTCACAGTGGTCGGGTATTCTGCCGCTGTGTACTCTCTGTTTAGGGCCAAATAGCATTCTAGTTTGCTCTGTTTTTTTGTTAATTCTTTCCAATGTGTAAAGTAATTATCTTTTTGTTTTCTCATGATTTGGTTGGGTCTAATTGTGTTTCTATCCTGGGGCTCTGTGGGGTGTGTTTGTGGTTGTGAACAGAGCCCCAGAACCAGCTTGCTTAGGGGACTCTTCTCCAGGTTCATCTCTCTGTAGGTGATGGCTTTGTTATGGAAGGTTTGGGAATCACTTCCTTTTAGGTCGTTGTAGAATTTAATGTCTCTTTTTTGGATTTTGATAATTAGTGGGTATCGGCCTAATTCTGCTCTGCATGCATTATTTGGTGTTCTACGTTGTACACGGGATATTTTTGCAGAATCTGCATGCAGAGTCTCAATTTGGTGTTTGTCCCATTCTGTGAATTCTTGGTTGGTGAGCGGACCCCAGACCTCACAACCATAAAGGGCAATGGGATAGATTCAAGTATTTTTAGCCAGATCCTAATTGGTATGTCGAATTTTATGGTCCTGGTGACTGGACCTTTTTTGGAACACCATTATTTTGGTCTTACTGAGATTTGCTGTCCAGGTCTGGCAGAATCTGTGCAGAAGATCTAGGTGCTGCTGTCGGCCCTCCTTGGTTGGTGACAGAAGCACCAGATCATCAGCAGACAGTAGACATTTGACTTCAGATTCTAGTAGGGTGAGGCCGGGTGCTGCAGACTGTTCTAGTGCCCGCGCCAATTCGTTGGATTGCCAGAATGCGTACTCGGAGAATGCGTTGACCAGCAGTGTCTTCACAGACATTTTCAACCTCTCCCTGACTCTGTCTATAATATCTACATGTTTTAAACAGACCACCATAGTCCTTGTGCCCAAGACCACCAAGGTAACCGGCCTAAATGACAACCGCCCCATTAAAACTCGCATCTATAGCCATGAAATTCTTTCGAAAGGCTGGTCATGTCTCACAACAACACCGTCATCCCAGACACCCTGGATCCACTACAATTCACATACGTATCAAAAGGTTTGACCTCATTAAAGTCAAGCGTTTCAAAACACATTTGCAGCGTTGGTTAACTGTTGAGGTGCCTCGAGGTTGAACAGCCTTTTCTGTCCAGGTTGAACAGCCTTTTCCGCCCTGGTTGGCCAGCCTTTTCCGCCCTGGTTGGCCAGCCAATTGGGTTTTTAGTTCTGATGCGCCCCACTGCTAGAACAGATCAGATATTCTGGTGGCGCTCAGGGTATTATCTATGATTTTGTATTTTAGAAATGTTTTGTTGTATTTTATCTGTTGCTTGTAATTCTATCAAATGTGTCAATTGTAAAACGCAGGGCTCCCTTGTAAAAGAGACCTGGGTCTCAATGGGATTCCCTGTTGAAATAAAGGTCAAATACCACCCCAACAAAATCTACAGATGACACAATCTCTATATCACTCCACACTGCCCTTTCCCACCTGGACAAAAGGAACACCTATGTGAGAATGCTGTTCAATGACTACAGCTCAGCGTTCAACACCATAGTGCCCTCCAAGCTCATCACTAAGCTAAGGACCCTGGGACTAAACGCCTCCCTCTGCAACTGGATCCTGGACTTCCTGACGGGCCGCCCCCCCAGGTGGTAAGGGTAGGCAAGAGCACACTAAGACGAGGGCCCCTCAGGAGTGTGCACTTGTCCCCTTCTGTACTCCCTGTTCATCCACGACTGCGAGGCCAAAACCATCATTAAGTTTGCTGACAACAACAACAGTGGTAGGCCTGATCACCGACGACGATGAGTCAGCCTACAGGGAGGGGGTCAGAGACCTGACAGTGTGGTGCCAGGACAACAACGGTGGTAGGCCTGATCACCGACGACGATGAGACGGTCTACAGGGAGGAGGTCAGAGACCTGACAGTGTGGTGCCAGGACAACAACAGTGGTAGGCCTGATCACCGACGACGATGAGACGGTCTACAGGGAGGAGGTCAGAGACCTGACAGTGTGGTGCCAGGACAACAACAGTGGTAGGCCTGATCACCGACGACGATGAGTCGGCCTACAGGGAGGAGGTCAGAGACCTGACAGTGTGGTGCCAGGACAACAACAGTGGTAGGCCTGATCACCGACGACGATGAGTCGGTCTACAGGGAGGAGGTCAGAGACCTGACAGTGTGGTGCCAGGACAACAACAGTGGTAGGCCTGATCACCGACGACGATGAGACGGTCTACAGGGAGGAGGTCAGAGACCTGACAGTGTGGTGCCAGGACAACAACGGTGGTAGGCCTGATCACCGACGACGATGAGACGGTCTACAGGGAGGAGGTCAGAGACCTGACAGTGTGGTGCCAGGACAACAACAGTGGTAGGCCTGATCACCGACGACGATGAGTCGGTCTACAGGGAGGAGGTCAGAGACCTGACAGTGTGGTGCCAGGACAACAACAGTGGTAGGCCTGATCACCGACGACGATGAGTCGGTCTACAGGGAGGAGATCAGAGACCTGGTCGTGTGGTGCCAGGACAACAACAGTGGTAGGCCTGATCACCGACGACGATGAGTCGGTCTACAGGGAGGAGGTCAGGGACCTGACAGTGTGGTGCCAGGACAACAACGGTGGTAGGCCTGATCACCGACGACGATGAGTCGGTCTACAGGGAGGAGGTCAGAGACCTGACAGTGTGGTGCCAGGACAACGACCTCTCCCTCAATGTCGGCAAGACAAAAGGAGCTGATCTACAGGAAAATGAAGGCCGAACGCGCCCCCATCCACATCAACAAGGCTGCAGTAAAGCGGGTCGAGAGCGTGAAGTTTCTCAGGGGGTCCACATCACTAAGGAATTCATATTAATACCTACACACCAACACAGAAGAAGAAGGCACAGCAACATCTCTTACCCGTCAGGAGGATGAAAATGTTCTGAGTTCTACAGCTGCACCATCGGGAGCATCTTGACTGGCTGCGTCTCCTCTTGGTATGGTAGCTGCTCGGCATTTCGGCCACAAGGCGCTACAGAGGGTAGCCTGCAATCCAGGACCTCTATACCAGGCGGTGTCAGAGGAAGGCCCTAAAAGATTGTCAACGACTCCAGCCACACTAGTCGTGAACTATTCTCTCTGCACCTCATGGCAAGCGGTACCGATGCACCAAATCTGGAACCAACAAGACCTTGAACAGTTTCCACCCCCAAGTCATAAAACGGTTAAATAGTTAGTCTGGGTAGTTATTGGTTAACTTTTTAACTATCTGCAATGGCCCTTCTTGCACTTTTTAAAAAACGTATTAAATAATAACTGCTACTGTTTATTATCTATCCTGTTGCCTAGTCACTTTATCCCTATCTATATGCACATATCTACTGTTTATTATCTATCCTGTCGCCTAGTCACTTTATCCCTATCTATATGCACATATCTACTGTTTATTATCTATCCTGTCGCCTAGTCACTTTATCCCTATCTATATGCACATATCTACTGTTTATTATCTATCCTGTCGCCTAGTCACTTTATCCCTATCTATATGCACATATCTACTGTTTATTATCTATCCTGTCGCCTAGTCACTTTATCCCTATCTATATGCACATATCTACTGTTTATTATCTATCCTGTCGCCTAGTCACTTTATCCCTATCTATATGCACATATCTACTGTTTATTATCTATCCTGTTGCCTAGTCACTTTATCCCTATCTATATGCACATATCTACTGTTTATTATCTATCCTGTCGCCTAGTCACTTTATCCCTATCTATATGCACATATCTACTGTTTATTATCTATCCTGTCGCCTAGTCACTTTATCCCTATCTATATGCACATATCTACTGTTTATTATCTATCCTGTCGCCTAGTCACTTTATCCCTATCTATATGCACATATCTACTGTTTATTATCTATCCTGTCGCCTAGTCACTTTATCCCTATCTATATGCACATATCTACTGTTTATTATCTATCCTGTCGCCTAGTCACTTTATCCCTATCTATATGCACATATCTACTGTTTATTATCTATCCTGTCGCCTAGTCACTTTATCCCTATCTATATGCACATATCTACTGTTTATTATCTATCCTGTTGCCTAGTCACTTTATCCCTATCTATATGCACATATCTACCTCAACTACCTCATTCCCCTGCACATCACCTCAGTACTGGTACCCCGTGTATATATAGACAAGTTATCATTATTCATTGTGGATTTATTTCTCATGTTATTAGTTTTCAAATATATATTTTTTAATTGTTGGGAAGTAAGTAAGCAATTCACTGTTCGTCTACACCTTTTTCTTTACAAAGTGACAGATAAAACGATTCCCATGATTTTCATCTCTCCTCCTCCTCACTTCCTGTCCTCCTAGATGAGTTGCTTCAGGAGCAGAGGGCAGACATGGACCAGTTCCTGTCGTCTATCTCAGAGTCTCAGCCGGACGTTACCGTGTCATCAGAGGAGAGTGTGGAGCTTCCTGTCTCCGAAGGGAAACCCTACCGCCCCTTCCAGGTCACCTCCCTGGGGTCGCGACCTGAACCAGAGGGTGAGACCCAGACTAAAACCCTGTGTCATACCCTACACCCCTCTCAACCAAGTGTGCACTTGCTCACTCCGCCCTCACAGAAATCCGGGTAGAACTGTAAACTCACTCTAACCAAGGTAACCACTACATAAGTCCATGAGGGGTAGTGAACGAGTGCGCACTTTAAGGAGAATCGTTGAGAATGGAAGTGCAGTTCTAGTCCTAGTACTGGGCAGTATTGTAGACAACTAAAGCCTGGTCCTAGTACTGGGCAGTATTGTAAACAACTAAAGCCTGGTCCTAGTACTGGGCAGTATTGTAGACAACTAAAAGCCTGGTCCTAGTACTGGGCAGTATTGTAGACAACTAAAAGCCTGGTCCTAGTACTGGGCAGTATTGTAGACAACTAAAAGCCTGGTCCTAGTACTGGGCAGTATTGTAGACAACTAAAAGCCTGGTCCTAGTACTGGGCAGTATTGTAGACAACTAAAAGCCTGGTCCTAGTACTGGGCAGTATTGTAGTCAGATAAAGCCTGGTACTGGGCAGTATTGTAGTCAGATAAAGCCTGGTCCTAGTACTGGGCAGTATTGTAGACAGATAAAGCCTGGTACTGGGCAGTATTGTAGACAGATAAAGCCTGGTCCTAGTACTGGGCAGTATTGTAGACAACTAAAAGCCTGGTCCTAGTACTGGGCAGTATTGTAGACAATTAAAGCCTGGTCCTAGTACTGGGCAGTATTGTAGACAATTAAAGCCTGGTCCTAGTACTGGGCAGTATTGTAGTCAGATAAAGCCTGGTCCTAGTACTGGGCAGTATTGTAAACAACTAAAAGCCTGGTCCTAGTACTGGGCAGTATTGTAGACAACTAAAAGCCTGGTCCTAGTACTGGGCAGTATTGTAGACAACTAAAAGCCTGGTCCTAGTACTGGGCAGTATTGTAGTCAGATAAAGCCTGGTACTGGGCAGTATTGTAGTCAGATAAAGCCTGGTCCTAGTACTGGGCAGTAATTGTAGACAATTAAAGCCTGGTCCTAGTACTGGGCAGTATTGTAGACAACTAAAAGCCTGGTCCTAGTACTGGGCAGTATTGTAGACAATTAAAGCCTGGTCCTAGTACTGGGCAGTATTGTAGTCAGATAAAGCCTGGTACTGGGCAGTATTGTAGTCAGATAAAGCCTGGTCCTAGTACTGGGCAGTATTGTAAACAACTAAAAGCCTGGTCCTAGTAATGGGCAGTATTGTAGACAACTAAAAGCCTGGTCCTAGTACTGGGCAGTATTGTAGACAACTAAAAGCCTGGTCCTAGTACTGGGCAGTATTGTAGTCAGATAAAGCCTGGTACTGGGCAGTATTGTAGTCAGATAAAGCCTGGTCCTAGTACTGGGCAGTATTGTAGACAACTAAAAGCCTGGTCCTAGTACTGGGCAGTATTGTAGTCAGATAAAGCCTGGTCCTAGTACTGGGCAGTATTGTAGACAATTAAAGCCTGGTCCTAGTACTGGGCAGTATTGTAGACAACTAAAAGCCTGGTCCTAGTACTGGGCAGTATTGTAGACAACTAAAAGCCTAGTCCTAGTACTGGGCAGTATTGTAGACAACTAACGCCTGGTACTTTGCAGTATTGTAGACAACTAACGCCTGGTCCTAGTACTGGGCAGTATTGTAGACAACTAAAAGCCTGGTCCTAGTACTGGGCAGTATTGTAGACAACTAAAAGCCTGGTCCTAGTACTGGGCAGTATTGTAGACAACTAAAAGCCTAGTCCTAGTACTGGGCAGTATTGTAGTCAGATAAAGCCTGGTACTGGGCAGTATTGTAGACAACTAAAGCCTGGTACTGGGCAGTATTGTAGACAACTAAAGCCTGGTCCTAGTACTGGGCAGTATTATAGACAACTAAAGCCTGGTACTGAGCATTATTGTAGTCAGATAAAGCCTGGTACTGGGCAGTATTGTAGTCAGATAAAGCCTGGTATCAGTGTTACCTAAGTATGGAAGACAAAACAACAGCATAGGACCTTGATTCACTGGAACACTGAGCTGTCCCACAGTTCGAGGGACACTAATGTACTCTGTGTGACTGGAGGAGAGGAGGGAAGATCAGAGAAGAGTGTTGTTTTAGATGTGGAGCCGTGTGGTTGTTGTGGCTCATATCTGAGCCAGCAAGGCTCCCAGCCTTCAACATAATGCCATTGAAGTTCAGAGAAACTCACAAAGCCTCCGGCTCTGCTGCAGCTAGAGCTGAACAAAACATTTTGAACATGAACGACCAGCCTCGTTATCTCCTCGTCAGTAATACTGCTGCAGCACCACCCTCGTTATCTCCTCGTCAGTAATACTGCTGCAGCACCACCCTCGTTATCTCCTCGTCAGTAATACTTCTACAGCACCACCCTCGTTATCTCCCTGTCAGTACTACTGCTACAGCACCACCCTCGTTATCTCCCTGTCAGTACTACTGCTACAGCACCACCCTCGTTATCTCCTCGTCAGTAATACTGCTACAGCACCACCCTCGTTATCTCCCTGTCAGTACTACTGCTACAGCACCACCCTCGTTATCTCCCTGTCAGTACTACTGCTACAGCACCACCCTCGTTATCTCCTCGTCAGTACTACTGCTACAGCACCACCCTCGTTATCTCCCTGTCAGTACTACTGCTACAGCACCACCCTCGTTATCTCCCTGTCAGTACTACTGCTACAGCACCACCCTCGTTATCTCCTCGTCAGTAATACTGCTACAGCACCACCCTCGTTATCTCCCTGTCAGTACTACTGCTACAGCACCACCCTCGTTATCTCCTCGTCAGTAATACTGCTGCAGCACCACCATCGTTATCTCCCTGTCAGTACTACTGCTACAGCACCACCCTCGTTATCTCCCTGTCAGTACTACTGCTACAGCACCACCCTCGTTATCTCCTCGTCAGTAATACTGCTACTGCACCACCCTCGTTATCTCCTAGTGTCAGTAATACTGCTACAGCACCACCCTCGTTATCTCCTAGTGTCAGTAATACTGCTACAGCACCACCCTCGTTATCTCCTCGTCAGTAATACTGCTACAGCACTACCCTCGTTATCTCCTCGTCAGTACTACTGCTACAGCACCACCCTCGTTATCTCCTCGTCAGTACTACTGCTACAGCACCACCCTTGTTATCTCCTCGTCAGTAATTCTGCTGCAGCACCACCCTCGTTATCTCCTCGTCAGTACTACTGCTGCAGCACCACCCTCGTTATCTCCTCATCAGTAATACTGCTGCAGCACCACCCTCGTTATCTCCTCGTCAGTACTACTGCTGCAGCACCACCCTCGTTATCTCCTCATCAGTAATACTGCTGCAGCACCACCCTCGTTATCTCCTTGTCAGTAATACCGCTGCAGCACCACCCTCGTTATCTCCTTGTCAGTAATACCGCTGCAGCACCACCCTCGTTATCTCCTCGTCAGTAATACTGCTACAGCATCACCCTCGTTATCTCCTTGTCAGTAATACTGCTGCAGCACCACCCTCGTTATCTCCTCGTCAGTAATACTGCTACAGCATCACCCTCGTTATCTCCTTGTCAGTAATACTGCTGCAGCACCACCCTCGTTATCTCCTCGTCAGTAATACTGCTGCAGCACCACCCTCGTTATCTCCTCATCAGTAATACTGCTGCAGCACCACCCTCGTTATCTCCTCGTCAGTAATACCGCTGCAGCACCACCCTCGTTATCTCCTCGTCAGTAATACTGCTGCAGCACCACCCTCGTTATCTCCTCGTCAGTAATACTGCTACAGCACCACCCTCGTTATCTCCTCGTCAGTAATACTGCTGCAGCACCCCCCTCGTTATCTCCTCGTCAGTAATACTGCTACAGTACCACCCTCATTATCTCCTCGTCAGTAATACTGCTACAGCACCACCCTCGTTATCTCCTCGTCAGTAAGAGGACTCCATGGCCAGGAATGTTGGTTAAGTTTAAATGATAAATGAATCATAATGTTGGTTAGGTTTAAATGATAAATGAATCCTAATGTGAAGACATTGGATTTAAAAGATATGTGCCTAGACTGTAAGGAATATGGTGGAAGGAAACTCTCTGGCCCGTGTTTACACCAATCAGCTCTATTCACTTTATAATTAAGATGATTCAAGCACCTATACATTTATCTGACAAAAACAAAATGAAGTCATGATCCATTTCTTTACTTGTTTATGTAAAATCAAACGTGTATCTCTGACTAATTCCTTCAAATAGGGTTAATACGATCATTTTTATTTGACCTTTATTTAACTAGACAAGTCAGTTAAGAACAAATTCTTATTTACAATGACGTCCTAGGAACAGTGGGTTAACTGCCTTGTTCAGGGGGCAAAACGACAGATTTGTACCTTGTCAGCTCGGGGATTTGAACTTGCAACCTTTTGGATACTAGTGCAACGCTCTAACCACTAGGCTACCCTGCCGCCCCTCCACTCTAACCACTAGGCTACCCTGCCGCCTCTACACTCTAACCACTAGGCTACCCTGCCGCCCCTCCACTCTAACCACTAGGCTACCCTGCCGCCCCTCCACTCTAACCACTAGGCTACCCTGCCGCCCCTCTACTCTAACCACTAGGCTACCCTGCCGCCTCTACACTCTAACCACTAGGCTACTCTGCCGCCTCTACACTCTAACCACTAGGCTACCCTGCCGCCTCTACACTCTAACCACTAGGCTACCCTGCCGCCTCTACACTCTAACCACTAGGCTACCCTGCCGCCTCTACACTCTAACCACTAGGCTACCCTGCCGCCTCTACACTCTAACCACTAGGCTACCCTGCCGCCTCTACACTCTAACCACTAGGCTACCCTGCCGCCTCTACACTCTAACCACTAGACTACCCTGCCGCCCCTCCACTCTAACCACTAGGCTACCCTGCCGCCCCTCCACTCTAACCACTAGGCTACCCTGCCGCCTCTACACTCTAACCACTAGGCTACCCTGCCGCCTCTACACTCTAACCACTAGGCTACCCTGCCGCCCCTCCACTCTAACCACTAGGCTACCCTGCCGCCCCTCCACTCTAACCACTAGGCTACCCTGCCGCCCCTCCACTCTAACCACTAGGCTACCCTGCCGCCCCTCCACTCTAACCACTAGGCTACCCTGCCGCCCCTACACTCTAACCACTAGGCTACCCTGCCGCCTCTACACTCTAACCACTAGGCTACCCTGCCGCCCCTCCACTCTAACCACTAGGCTACCCTGCCGCCCCTACACTCTAACCACTAGGCTACCCTGCCGCCTCTACACTCTAACCACTAAGCTACCCTGCCGCTCCTCCACTCTAACCACTAGGCTACCCTGCCGCCCCTCCACTCTAACCACTAGGGTACGCTGCCGCCCCTCCACTCTAACCACTAGGCTACCCTGCGTTCCAGAGAAGTGGTCGTTCAGGTTTCTCAAGCCCGATGACAGTTGTCCACAGACAAAGGATATCCTCTCCACGAACGCCTAGGATGCAATGGTAGAAACCCGACCCAGTGTCACAGGCCTCAGGTTTGAATAAACAGCCATCCTTGCCTGTCAGAACTGGAAAGGTCACTCTGTAAACATGCCCCTTGACCTCTTCAAGGTATTTCCACAGCTCACACTGCTCCTAATGCCCTGCCAGGTTGACTCTGTAAACATGCCCCTTGACCTCTTCAAGGTATTTCCACAGCTCACACTGCTCCTAATGCCCTGCCAGGTTGACTCTGTAAACATGCCCCTTTACCTCTTCAAGGTATTTCCACAGCTCACACTGCACCTAATAACCTGCCAGGTTGACTCTGTAAACATGCCCCTTGACCTCTTCAAGGTATTTCCACAGCTCACACTGCTCCTAATGCCCTGCCAGGTTGACTCTGTAAACATGCCCCTTTACCTCTTCAAGGTATTTCCACAGCTCCCACTGCACCTAATGCCCTGCCAGGTTGACTCTGTAAACATGCCCCTTGACCTCTTCAAGGTATTTCCACAGCTCACACTGCTCCTAATGCCCTGCCAGGTTGACTCTGTAAACATGCCCCTTTACCTCTTCAAGGTATTTCCACAGCTCACACTGCTCCTAATGCCCTGCCAGGTTGACTCTGTAAACATGCCCCTTGACCTCTTCAAGGTATTTCCACAGCTCACACTGCACCTAAGGCCCTGCCAGGTTGACTCTGTAAACATGCCCCTTGACCTCTTCAAGGTATTTCCACAGCTCACACTGCTCCTAATGCCCTGCCAGGTTGACTCTGTAAACATGCCCCTTGACCTCTTCAAGGTATTTCCACAGCTCCCACTGCACCTAAGGCCCTGCCAGGTTGACTCTGTAAACATGCCCCTTGACCTCTTCAAGGTATTTCCACAGCTCACACTGCTCCTAATGCCCTGCCAGGTTGACTCTGTAAACATGCCCCTTGACCTCTTCAAGGTATTTCCACAGCTCCCACTGCACCTAATGCCCTGCCAGGTTGACTCTGGATAGTAACCTCAGATACAATCTTCGATGCAAGGAAGCTATATTTCTGAAGCGCTGGTCAAGATGATTGCTGGATTCATTGTTCTGGCATCTTTCTGGGGTGCTGCTGGTCCATGGCTGGTGACTCTGTAAACATGCCCCTTGACCTCTTCAAGGTACAGTGCCTTGCGAAAGTATTCGGCCCCCTTGAACTTTGCGACCTTTTGCCACATTTCACGCTTCAAACATAAAGATATAAAACTGTATTTTTTTGCGAAGAATCAACAACAGGTGGGACACAATCATGAAGTGGAACGACATTTATTGGATATTTCAAACTTTTTTAACAAATCAAAAACTGAAAAATTGGGCGTGCAAAATTATTCAGCCCCCTTAAGTTAATACTTTGTAGCGCCACCTTTTGCTGCGATTACAGCTGTAAGTCGCTTGGGGTATGTCTCTATCAGTTTTGCACATCGAGAGACTGAATTTTTTTCCCATTCCTCCTTGCAAAACAGCTCGAGCTCAGTGAGGTTGGATGGAGAGCATTTGTGAACAGCAGTTTTCAGTTCTTTCCACAGATTCTCGATTGGATTCAGGTCTGGACTTTGACTTGGCCATTCTAACACCAGGATATGTTTATTTTTGAACCATTCCATTGTAGATTTTGCTTTATGTTTTGGATCATTGTCTTGTTGGAAGACAAATCTCCGTCCCAGTCTCAGGTCTTTTGCAGACTCCATCAGGTTTTCTTCCAGAATGGTCCTGTATTTGGCTCCATCCATCTTCCCATCAATTTTAACCATCTTCCCTGTCCCTGCTGAAGAAAAGCAGGCCCAAACCATGATGCTGCCACCACCATGTTTGACAGTGGGGATGGTGTGTTCAGCTGTGTTGCTTTTACGCCAAACATAACGTTTTGCATTGTTGCCAAAAAGTTCAATTTTGGTTTCATCTGACCAGAGCACCTTCTTCCACATGTTTGGTGTGTCTCCCAGGTGGCTTGTGGCAAACTTTAAACAACACTTTTAATGGATATCTTTAAGAAATGGCTTTATTCTTGCCACTCTTCCGTAAAGGCCAGATTTGTGCAATATACGACTGATTGTTGTCCTATGGACAGAGTCTCCCACCTCAGATGTAGATCTCTGCAGTTCATCCAGAGTGATCATGGGCCTCTTGGCTGCATCTGTGATCAGTCTTCTCCTTGTATGAGCTGAAAGTTTAGAGGGACGGCCAGGTCTTGGTAGATTTGCAGTGGTCTGATACTCCTTCCATTTCAATATTATCGCTTGCACAGTGCTCCTTGGGATGTTTAAAGCTTGGGAAATCTTTTTGTATCCAAATCCGGCTTTAAACTTGTTCACAACAGTATCTCGGACCTGCCTGGTGTGTTCCTTGTTCTTCATGATGCTCTCTGCGCTTTTAACGGACCTCTGAGACTATCACAGTGCAGGTGCATTTATACGGAGACTTGATTACACACAGGTGGATTGTATTTATCATCATTAGTCATTTAGGTCAACATTGGATCATTCAGAGATCCTCACTGAACTTCTGGAGAGAGTTTGCTGCACTGAAAGTAAAGGGGCTGAATAATTTTGCACGCCCAATTTTTCAGTTTTTGATTTGTTAAAAAAGTTTGAAATATCCAATAAATGTCGTTCCACTTCATGATTGTGTCCCACTTGTTGTTGATTCTTCACAAAAAAATACAGTTTTATATCTTTATGTTTGAAGCTTGAAATGTGGCAAAAGGTCGCAAAGTTCCAGGGGGCCGAATACTTTCGCAAGGCACTGTATTTCTGCAGCTCGCCCTGGGCAGGTTGACCCTTGGCCTGGACAGTGATCTTAGACACAGTCTTTAATGTGAGGAAGCACTGGTTGAGATGATTGCTGGATTCATCGTTCTGGCATCTTCCTGGGGGATCCTGGGGGATCCTGCTGGTCCACGGCTGCACTCTCTGATTTGCTGAAGTACAAAATACTCTGCTTCCCTTATCAGTGGCTCGATCTCTGTTGAGCGAATGGCCATAGACACACCCGGGTCTATCAGGCAAGCTGCTACAGGGGTCGAAGCTGCCAGAGGAATCAGTATGAACGTGAAGTCCTCACAGTGACTTCAGGAGAACCTGTACCAAAAGTTTTGCAACGCTAGTTGACTCAAAGTGTGCCTCCACGGTTGAGAAGACACGGCAACACATCAGACAGCAACTGGCTGAAAGTTCACAAGCTGTTCTAGCTTGGTCCAGTCACGCTCCGTGATCGTCTTCACATTTCTGCCCTGTTAGCTAGTGATCGTCTTCAGATTTTTCTGCCCCGTTAGCTAGTGATCGTCTTCAGATTTCTGCCCCGTTAGCTAGTGATCGTCTTCAGATTTCTGCCCTGTTAGCTAGTGATCGTCTTCAGATTTCTGCCCCGTTAGCTAGTGATCGTCTTCAGATTTCTGCCCCGTTAGCTAGTGATCGTCTTCAGATTTCTGCCCCGTTAGCTAGTGATCGTCTTCAGATTTCTGCCCTGTTAGCTAGTGATCGTCTTCAGATTTCTGCCCCGTTAGCTAGTGATCGTCTTCAGATTTCTGCCCCGTTAGCTAGTGATCGTCTTCAGATTTCTGCCCCGTTAGCTAGTGATCGTCTTCAGATTTCTGCCCCGTTAGCTAGTGATCGTCTTCAGATTTCTGCCCCGTTAGCTAGTGATCGTCTTCAGATTTCTGCCCCGTTAGCTAGTGATCATTTTATTTGAAACATCGCCATCTACTGGCAGCATTTCCCAACCAGATTCAGAAGTTCAAAAACCCTAATAGAAAAAAATGGAATACCACATTAGATTTTTGCCAATAGATTTGAATTTAATTTAATTTAGTTTTATTTTAGATTGTTTTGCAGTCAGAGTTTCAGAATAGTTTGTTTTGAAACTGTTATTTCAGTTTACTAAAGTTTTTCCAATTTTAGTTTTTATTTTAGTGTCAGTTTTTGTTTACTATAATAACCTTGAAGTGTTCTATTTCTGGAACCGTTTGTCTTTTAAATCTCTCTCTCTGTCGCTCTCTGTCGCGCTCTCTCTCTCTCTGTCGGGCTCTCTGTCGAGTGTTCGCGCTCTCTCTCTGTCGCTCGCTCTTTCTGTCGCTCTCTCTGTCGCTCTCTGTCGCGCTCTCTCTGTCGAGTGTTCTCTCTCTCTCTCTGTCGAGTGCCTTCTTTCTGTCGAGTGCTCTCTCTCTGTCGAGTGCTCTCTCTCTCTGTCGAGTGCTCTCTCTCTCTGTCGAGTGCTCTCTCTCTCTGTCGAGTGCTCTCTCTCTCTGTCGAGTGCTCTCTCTCTCTGTCGAGTGCTCTCTCTCTCTGTCGAGTGCTCTCTCTCTCTGTCGAGTGCTCTCTCTCTCTGTCGGGCGCTCTCTCTCTCTGTCGCTCTCTCTGTCGAGTGTTCTCTCTGTCGAGTGTTCTTTCTCTCTCTCTCTGTCTCTCTGTCTCTCTCTCTGTCTCTCTCTCTCTCGCTGTCTCTCTATCTCGCTCTCTCTCTGTCGCGCTCTCTCTGAGATTAACTTGGGGGAAGCTTCCCTGCAGGACTCCTTGGCTGCTCCATCATTGAACACTGCTTGATAATCCTGCCTTTTCTCTTCTCACCTGGGTTTCTCTTTTTCTCTTTCCGTTTCTTTCCCTTTTTCTGTTGCTCATTCCTGTTGCCTAGGCGATCTATCAGACTCCCCACGTGCCTTCAAGAAAGGTTGGTGTCTCTCCCTCTCCTCTTATTTTCTCCATCTCTCCCTCTCCTCTTTCTTCCCTCCCCCTCTCCTCTTTCTTCCCTCTCCTCTTTCTTCCCTCTCCTCTTTCTTCCCTCTCCTCTTTCTTCCCTCCCCCTCTCCTCTTTCTTCCCTCTCCTCTTTCTTCTCTCCCCCTCTCCTCTTTCTTCCCTCCCCCTCTCCTCTTTCTTCCCTCTCCTCTTTCTTCCCTCCCCCTCTCCTCTTTCTTCCCTCCCCCTCTCCTCTTTCTTCCCTCTCCTCTTTCTTCCCTCTCCCTCTCCTCTTTCTTCCCTCTCCCTCTCCTCTTTCTTCCCTCTCCCTCTCCTCTTTCGTCCCTCTCCCTCTCCTCTTTCGTCCCTCTCCTCTTTCGTCCCTCTCCTCTTTTGTCCCTCTCCTCTTTCTTCCCTCTCCTCTTTCTTCCCTCTCCTCTTTCTTCCCTCTCCTCTTTCTTCCCTCCCCCTCTCCTCTTTCTTCCCTCCTCTTTCTTCCCTCCCCCTCTCCTCTTTCTTCCCTCCCCCTCTCCTCTTTCTTCCCTCCCCCTCTCCTCTTTCGCCCCTCTCCTCTTTCGCCCCTCTCCTCTTTCGCCCCTCTCCTCTCCTCTTTCTTCCCTCCATCTCTCCATCACTATTCTCTGTTTCTCTTATTCTATTTCAGTCCCCTCTCTATTAATTATCCATTCAACTGTTATGATTACCCCAAAGGGGGGTGGGGGAATCACGTGTCATATGTCAAATTACAGTCTGGTCAAAGTAGGGCACTAATAGGGTATCAAAGTAGGGCAGTAATAGGGTATCAAAAGTAGGGCACTACATTTGGGCTCCCGAGTGGCACAGCGGTCTAAGACACTGCATCTCAGTGCGTCACTACAGTCCCTGGTTCAAATCCCGGCTGTATCACATCCGGCCGTGGTAGGGCGGCACACAATTGGCCCAGCGTCGCACCTAGGCCGTCATTGTAAAATAAGAATTTGTTCTTAACTAGTTAAAGGTTAAATAAATAAATATATAAAAACATAGGGAATAGGGCATCAGTAGTGACACTAGAGACCGTCCTACTTTCTGTTATTTCCTCTCCTCCACTGCCTCTCTCTCGCGCTGTCGCTCGCTCTTTTGCTCGCTCTTTCTCTCGCTCGCTCGCTCTTTCTCTCGCTAGCTCTCTCTCGCTCGCTCTTTCTCTCGCTAGCTCGCTCACTCGCTCTTTCTCTCGCTAGCTCTCTCTTGCTATCTCTCTCGCTAGCTCGCTCTTTCGCTCGCTCGCTCGCTCCGTCTCTCGCTCTGTGTAAAGAGACTAGAGAAACCATTTTCTCCACTCTCCTCTCTCCCAAGTCGTCATCACATCCTCCAGTCCATTTGTCAAAGTTATTTTCCTAATTGTTTCACCCAGTCTCCGGTCTGTTCCCTCCAACCCCTCTCTCCCTCTCTCTCTCCTTCCTTGGCTCTCTGCTTTGGGCAGAGGGTTCCACTGATCCACAGACAGGCGCAAAGTGGCCCAATTTCTCTACTTTCAGAAGGGAATGAGAGGGGGACTTATGTCGGATTTGGGTTTAACATGGTGATCTAGCTGGACTGTGTACGGTCAATCACAGAACCGTGTTTCCACTCTAAATTAGTGCCCATAGGGTTCACTGTATAGGGAATGAGAGTGCTGCCATTTGAGACTGGCCCAATATGACCTCTGTTAATATTCTAGATAAAAGCCAGGGCCTTCACTGTGAATATTCTAGATCAAAGCCAAGGCCTTCACTGTTAATATTCTAGATCAAAGCCAGGGCCTTCACTGTTAATATTCTAGATAAAAGCCAGGGCCTTCACTGTGAATATTCTAGATCAAAGCCAGGGCCTTCACTGTTAATATTCTAGATCAAAGCCAGGGCCTTCACTGTTAATATTCTAGATAAAAGCCAGGGCCTTCACTGTGAATATTCTAGATCAAAGCCAGGGCCTTCACTGTTAATATTCTAGATCAAAGCCAGGGCCTTCACTGTTAATATTCTAGATCAAAGCCAGGGCCTTCACTGTTAATATTCTAGATCAAAGCCAGGGCTTTCACTGTGAATATTGTAGATCAAAGCCAGGGCCTTCACTGTTAATATTCTATATAAAAGCCAGGGCCTTCACTGTTGAATATTCTAGATCAAAGCCAGGGCCTTCACTGTTAATATTCTAGATAAAAGCCAGGGCCTTCACTGTTGAATATTCTAGATAAAAGCCAGGGCCTTCACTGTGAATATTCTAGATAAAAGCCAGGGCCTTCACTGTGAATATTCTAGATAAAAGCCAGGGCCTTCACTGTTAATATTCTAGATCAAAGCCAAGGCCTTCACTGTGAATATTCTAGATAAAAGCCAGGGCCTTCACTGTGAATATTCTAGATCAAAGCCAGGGCCTTCACTGTTAATATTCTAGATCAAAGCCAGGGCCTTCACTGTTAATATTCTAGATAAAAGCCAGGGCCTTCACTGTTGAATATTCTAGATAAAAGCCAGGGCCTTCACTGTTGAATATTCTAGATAAAAGCCAGGGCCTTCACTGTTGAATATTCTAGATAAAAGCTAGGGCCTTCACTGTTAATATTCTAGATCAAAGCCAGGGCCTTCACTGTGAATATTCTAGATCAAAGCCAGGGCCTTCACTGTGAATATTCTAGATCAAAGCCAGGGCCTTCACTGTGAATATTCTAGATCAAAGCCAGGGCCTTCACTGTTAATATTCTAGATAAAAGCCAGGGCCTTCACTGTTGAATATTCTAGATAAAAGCCAGGGCCTTCACTGTGAATATTCTAGATAAAAGCTAGGGCCTTCACTGTTAATATTCTAGATCAAAGCCAGGGCCTTCACTGTGAATATTCTAGATCAAAGCCAGGGCCTTCACAAAGCCAGGGCCTTCACTGTGAATATTCTAGATCAAAGCCAGGGCCTTCACTGTGAATATTCTAGATCAAAGCCAGGGCCTTCACTGTTAATATTCTAGATCAAAGCCAGGCCTTCACTGTGAATATTCTAGATCAAAGCCAGGGCCTTCACTGTGAATATTCTAGATCAAAGCCAGGGCCTTCACTGTGAATATTCTAGATCAAAGCCAGGGCCTTCACTGTTAATATTCTAGCTAAAAGCCAGGGCCTTCACTGTTGAATATTCTAGATAAAAGCCAGGGCCTTCACTGTTAATATTCTAGATAAAAGCCAGGGCCTTCACTGTGAATATTCTAGATCAAAGCCAGGGCCTTCACTGTGAATATTCTAGATCAAAGCCAGGGCCTTCACTGTTAATATTCTAGATCAAAGCCAGGGCCTTCACTGTGAATATTCTAGATCAAAGCCAGGGCCTTCACTGTGAATATTCTAGATCAAAGCCAGGGCCTTTACTGTGAATATTCTAGATCAAAGCCAGGGCCTTCACTGTTAATATTCTAGATCAAAGCCAGGGCCTTCACTGTGAATATTCTAGATCAAAGCCAGGGCTTTCACTGTTAATATTCTAGATCAAAGCCAGGGCCTTCACTGTGAATATTCTAGATCAAAGCCAGGGCCTTCACTGTGAATATTCTAGATCAAAGCCAGGGCCTTCACTGTGAATATTCTAGATCAAAGCCAGGGCCTTCACTGTTAATATTCTAGATCAAAGCCAGGGCCTTCACTGTGAATATTCTAGATCAAAGCCAGGGCCTTCACTGTTGAATATTCTAGATCAAAGCCAGGGCCTTCACTGTTAATATTCTACATCAAAGCCAGGGCCTTCACTGTGAATATTCTAGATCAAAGCCAGGGCCTTCACTGTTGAATATTCTAGATAAAAGCCAGGGCCTTCACTGTTAATATTCTAGATCAAAGCCAGGGCCTTCACTGTTAATATTCTAGATCAAAGCCAGGGCCTTCACTGTTAATATTCTAGATCAAAGCCAGGACCTTCACTGTTAATATTCTAGATAAAAGTGGGGCTTTTAAAGCTCAATCTGTTTCATTTGTTCTTCACTGACTTGCCTAGTAAAATAAAGGTACACATTTTTAAAAAGCAGCCAACAAGTGCTCAGCATATGTGGGAACTCCAAGACGGTTTGGTGAAAGCATACATGTAAACTGTTTTAGTCAACAATGTAAATGTAAACAAACACTGGTTAACATGGTTAAAACAAGCATTGACTCTGAGAGTGGTTACATTTCTCCAGGACGACCATTTGGTTTCTGTTTCATCTGTGGATTTACCCTTTATGGTTGAATTCCAAATGTCACCAACAAAAAGGTCAACAATAGGCCTTCAGCATATGACATTCATTTTTCACCTGTAAATAGCCCTTTTCAGTAGTGCTCAAAGCCATGCCATGAACACAGCATTCATTTTTCACCTGTAAATAGCCCTTTTCAGTAGTGCTCAAAGCCATGCCATGAACACAGCATTCATTTTTCACCTGTAAATAGCACTTTTCAGTAGTGCTCAAAGCCATGCCATGAACACAGAATTTATTTGTCAACTTGAATCAATGAGTCCCAATTCCATGACAACACAATCATAAACAACAGAGTAGGGCTGGCTAATACATCCTTAGTTTTTGGGGTCATGCTCAGGTAAAACAATTTGGCTCATCTTTTCTTCCATATTTCCAAGTCCTATTCTTGAAGATCAAGGGGTATAACATTTACTGGAATTACTGGAATTCTGATAGACTTTGGTTTTAATGTAAAGATATAATTTAATCATATTATTATAATGTAGTAGAAAGCGATGGGTTAGAAGAAGTCTACATAACCAACCCACAAAGTAACATCCATATATGGCCAGCTATGTAAACTTTAACATGGATTTATCCTGCAACAGATGTTGTTCAGTCAGTGACATACATGCTTGTATTCTTCTATTGCCTCTTTAGGGGACAGTAATCGAACAGTAACTGAATGTAATCAGATTACGTTACTGAGTTTAGGTCATCTAAAAGTTACGTTACTGGTTAAAAGTTTGGACAGGTAACTAGTAACTAACGGAATTACATTTAGAAGGTGACCCAGCCAACCCTGGGTATGGCTAAGAGAGCTATGGAATGGAGTGATTTTAGTGCCAACAGAAACTAAATCCTAATTTAGCCAACCCTGACAATCAACACAGACTATTGTTCTCCACTAAGATCAATCATTCAGTAATGGTCTTAACCGTCTTCAGCTCTCTCTCTCTCTGTCTCTCTGTCTCTGTCTGTCTCTGTCTCTCTCTCTCTCTCTGTCTTTCTCTCTGTCTCTCTCTCTGTCTCTGTCAGACAGACAGACAGAGAGACGTACAGACAGAGAGACGTACAGACAGAGAGACGTACAGACAGAGAGACGTACAGACAGAGAGACGTACAGACAGAGAGACGTACAGACAGAGAGACGTACAGACAGAGAGACGTACAGACAGAGAGACGTACAGACAGAGAGACGTACAGACAGAGAGACGTACAGACAGAGAGACGTACAGACAGAGAGACGTACAGACAGAGAGACGTACAGACAGAGAGACAGACAGACTTTCTGTATGTCTCTCTGTCTGTATCTCTCTCTGTCTGTATGTCTATCTGTCTGTATGTCCCTCTGTGTCTATGTCTGTCTCTCTGTATGTCTCTCTCTCTGATTCTCTCTCTGTCTGTCTCTCTCTGTCTCTGTCTCTCTCTGTTAATTTATTCATGGTGTATCTTCTTTGTGTGTATTTTACAATAGGTTTAGTTTTTAACCGTCTGGTCCCTAGCTTCGTATTTGACTCTATGCTCCAGTTTGTGGCCCCCAGTAGATTATATAAGACTGAACTGAGTTCTGAAAGTTCTTATTAATGAAGAAGGTCAAAGGACCCCATGAAACTGAGTGTTTCCTGTTAAGCTCCGGAACTGAGTGTTTCCTGTTAAGCTCCGGAACTGAGTGTTTCCTGTTAAGCTCCGGAACTGAGTGTTTCCTGTTAAGCTCCGGAACTGAGTGCTTCCTGTTAAGCTCCGGAACTGAGTGCTTCCTGTTAAGCTCCGGAACTGAGTGCTTCCTGTTAAGCTCCGGAACTGAGTGCTTCCTGTTAAGCTCCGGAACTGAGTGTTTCCTGTTAAGCTCCGGAACTGAGTGTTTCCTGTTAAGCTCCGGAACTGAGTGTTTCCTGTTAAGCTCCGGAACTGAGTGTTTCCTGTTAAGCTCCGGAACTGAGTGTTTCCTGTTAAGCTCCGGAACTGAGTGTTTCCTGTTAAGCTCCGGAACTGAGTGTTTCCTGTTAAGCTCCGGCACTGAGTGTTTCCTGTTAAGCTCCGGAACTGAGTGTTTCCTGTTAAGCTCCGGAACTGAGTGTTTCCTGTTAAGCTCCGGAACTGAGTGCTTCCTGTTAAGCTCCGGAACTGAGTGTTTCCTGTTAAGCTCCGGAACTGAGTGCTTCCTGTTAAGCTCCGGAACTGAGTGCTTCCTGTTAAGCTCCGGAACTGAGTGCTTCCTGTTAAGCTCCGGAACTGAGTGCTTCCTGTTAAGCTCCGGAACTGAGTGCTTCCTGTTAAGCTCCGGAACTGAGTGCTTCCTGTTAAGCTCCGGAACTGAGTGCTTCCTGTTAAGCTCCGGAACTGAGTGCTTCCTGTTAAGCTCCGGAACTGAGTGTTTCCTGTTAAGCTCCGGACTAAAGAGGAAGCCTGGGGCTCTACACAGAGGATGGCGCAAATAATAAGAATGTGGAATATTGAAGGAAGAATTTGATTCAAACAATATCAGCAGTGAGTCCAGTTGGACTACAGTCACACAACCCTCTGTCTCCCTCTCTATTTTCTGTTCCTCCCGATTGGCTGACGTCTAATCCCTGACCTCAAACCTCTCTCCTGCCCCCTACAGGTTCAGGGATGTACGGCCAGGACGGGCTGATCGGAGCCGAGGAGAGGGTCATCAACAGCAAGCCCAAGATCAACAATAACATGGTGAGAGATCTGTCACGGCCGTCTGTTTTTCTGACTGTGCTCCCGTCCGTCCGTCTGTCACCGCTATAGACATCTTGTACACAGTATAACTTCTACAGGTAATAACAGCACAAGTCAGAGTAGACTGCTGATCATCTGATCAATAATCAGTGTCTGAGATCCTCTCTTCTCAACTAATGTCTTTCTCCCCCTTAAATACACAGTCTTCAGAGAGTATTCACACCCCTTGACTTTTTATCACATGTTTTTGTGTTACAGCCTGAATTTACAATGGATTACATTGAGATATTGTCACTGATCCGACACACAGAAGCAAAATAACGTAAAAGTAGAATTATGTTTTTAGAAATGTTTACAAATTCATTAAAGCTGAAAGGGAAAGGGGGATACCTACTCAGTTGTAGAACAGAAAGGGGGGATACCTAGTCAGTTGTCCAACAGAAAGGGGGATACCTAGTCAGTTGTAGAACAGAAAGGGGGGATACCTAGTCAGTTGTCCAACAGAAAGGGGGATACCTAGTCAGTTGTAGAACAGAAAGGGGGGATACCTAGTCAGTTGTCCAACAGAAAGGGGGGATACCTAGTCAGTTGTAGAACAGAAAGGGGGATACCTACTCAGTTGTAGAACAGAAAGGGGGGATACCTAGTCAGTTGTAGAACAGAAAGGGGGGATACCTACTCAGTTGTAGAACAGAAAGGGGGGATACCTAGTCAGTTGTCCAACAGAAAGGGGGGATACCTAGTCAGTTGTAGAACAGAAAGGGGGGATACCTACTCAGTTGTCCAACAGAAAGGGGGGATACCTACTCAGTTGTCCAACAGAAAGGGGGGATACCTACTCAGTTGTCCAACAGAAAGGGGGGATACCTAGTCAGTTGTAGAACAGAAAGGGGGGATACCTACTCAGTTGTAGAACAGAAAGGGGGGATACCTAGTCAGTTGTAGAACAGAAAGGGGGGATACCTACTCAGTTGTAGAACAGAAAGGGGGGATACCTAGTCAGTTGTCCAACAGAAAGGGGGATACCTACTCAGTTGTAGAACAGAAAGGGGGATACCTAGTCAGTTGTAGAACAGAAAGGGGGATACCTACTCAGTTGTAGAACAGAAAGGGGGGATACCTAGTCAGTTGTCCAACAGAAAGGGGGATACCTAGTCAGTTGTAGAACAGAAAGGGGGATACCTACTCAGTTGTCCAACAGAAAGGGGGGATACCTAGTCAGTTGTCCAACAGAAAGGGGGATACCTAGTCAGTTGTAGAACAGAAAGGGGGGATACCTAGTCAGTTGTCCAACAGAAAGGGGGGATACCTAGTCAGTTGTAGAACAGAAAGGGGGATACCTAGTCAGTTGTAGAACAGAAAGGGGGGATACCTAGTCAGTTGTAGAACAGAAAGGGGGATACCTAGTCAGTTGTCCAACAGAAAGGGGGGATACCTAGTCAGTTGTCCAACAGAAAGGGGGGATACCTAGTCAGTTGTAGAACAGAAAGGGGGATACCTAGTCAGTTGTCCAACAGAAAGGGGGGATACCTAGTCAGTTGTCCAACAGAAAGGGGGGATACCTAGTCAGTTGTAGAACAGAAAGGGGGGATACCTAGTCAGTTGTCCAACAGAAAGGGGGGATACCTAGTCAGTTGTCCAACAGAAAGGGGGGATACCTAGTCAGTTGTCCAACAGAAAGGGGGGATACCTAGTCAGTTGTAGAACAGAAAGGGGGGATACCTAGTCAGTTGTCCAACAGAAAGGGGGGATACCTAGTCAGTTGTCCAACAGAAAGGGGGGATACCTAGTCAGTTGTCCAACAGAAAGGGGGGATACCTAGTCAGTTGTCCAACAGAAAGGGGGGATACCTAGTCAGTTGTCCAACAGAAAGGGGGGATACCTAGTCAGTTGTACAACAGGGGGATACCTAGTCAGTTGTCCAACAGAAAGGGAGATACCTAGTCAATTGTACAAATGAATGCATTCAACTGAAATGTGTCTTCCGCCTTTAACCCCTAACCCCTGACCCCTCTGAATCAGAGCGGTGCGGGGGGGGGGGGGGGGGGGGGGCTGCCTTAAATTAACATCCACGTCTTCGGCGCCCGGGGAACAGCGGGTTAACTGCCCTGTTCAAGTGGCAGGACGACAGATTTTTTTTTTTTTACCTTGTCAGCTCTGGAAATGTCTTGAGTCAATAAGTATTCAACCCCTTTGTTATGGCAAACCTAAACCAGATCAGGGGTCAACATTTGCTTTAACAGGTCACATAATAAAGCTGCATGGCGTTTTCCATGGTAAAAAAATACATGTAGCGCATCATGTTATGGGTATGCTTGTCATTGGCAAGGACTAGGATAAAAAGAAAATGAATAGCGCTAAGCACAGGCAAAGTCCAAGAGCAAAACCTGGTTCAGTCTGCTTTACAACCAGACACTGGGAGACGAATTCACCTTTCAGCAGGACAATAAACTACAACACAAACAACAAATCTACCCTGGAGTTGTTTACCAAGAAGATGGTGAATGTTCCTGAGTGGCAGAGTTACAGTTTTGACTTCAATCTGCTTGAAAATGTATGGAAAGACCTGAAAATGGTTGTCTAGTAATGGTCAACAACCAATTTCACAAAGTTTGAAGGATTTTGAAAATAATAATTGGTAAATGTTGCATAATCCAGGTGTGGAAAGCTCTTAGATACTTACCCAGAAAGCCTCACATCTGTTATCGCTGCCAAAGGTGATTCTAACATGTATTGAATACTGATCTAATAAAGATATATTTTGTGTTTTTATTTTACATTTACATTTTTTACAAATGTTACAATTTTTCTTTCCACTTTAGTGTTTTGTGTAGATCGTTCAAACCAATGACAATGAAATCAATTTTAATCCCACTTTGTAATCAACTAAATGTGGATAAAGTCAGGGGGTGTGAATACTCTCTGAAATGACCCTAAAACAACTCCGTGTTCTGCTGAATAGGCTGGAATATCCAGATATGATAATAGATCAAGTATATCTAAGAATAGATAGTAATATATGTAATAAGTAATATATATATATATATATATATATATATATAGTATGTCTAAGTATAGATAGTAATATAAGTAATATATCTAAGTATAGATAGTAGTATAGATAGTAATATGTGTAATAAGTAATATATATATATATATATATATAATAGTATATCTAAATATAGATAGTAATATGTGTAATAAGTAATATATATATATATATATATATAATAGTATATCTAAATATAGATGGTAATAAGTAATAAGTAATATATATAGTAGTATAGATAGTAATAGTAATATATGTAATAACTTATATATATATATATATATATATGTGTGTATATGTAGTTATATAGTAGTATATCTAAGTATAGATAGTAATATACATCTTTGACATCTGGCTCCTTAGCTCTAATATATCATCAAGCTTTAGATGAGATGCACCATCCTATGATGACATAGTTAAAGCAACGAGCAGTGCTGCTGTTAGCAGGTTGCCTACTCTGGGCCTCTGCCAACCACTCTGCCAAACCCTCAGATCACCACTAAAACAGAGGATATAGTCCATGGATCACCACTAAAACAGAGAGGATATACTCTATGGATCACCACTAAAACAGAGAGGATATAGTCCATGGATCACCACTAAAACAGAGAGGATATAGTCCATGGATCCCCACTAAAACAGAGAGGATATAGTCCATGGATCACCACTAAAACAGAGAGGATATAGTCCATGGATCACCACTAAAACAGAGAGGATATAGTCCATGGATCACCACTAAAACAGAGAGGATATAGTCCATGGATCACCACTAAAACAGAGAGGATATAGTCCATGGATCACCACTAAAACAGAGAGGATATAGTCCATGGATTTCACAGTAGCCATCTTCTTTCTGCATGCTCTCATTTACCAGAAGCATCATGTCTCCTCCTTCCTCTTGGATCCTTGAAGTTGAATGTTTGTTATGTGTTTAGCATGTAGATCCAAGGCCAAGCGTATATCTGTGTTTGTGTAATGCAGTCATGTGTTGTTTTTATTTGTATGTTTGTTATGCATGACAGTATTATTGTTTTTGCACATGTGGAGTCCAAACACAGAACAATCAGAGTTAAAACATTACAGTTTATATTACATGAAACTATAAATGGTTGTTTGCCTGTAGCAGGGGCCTAAACATGTGTTCTGAAGAGAACCTCTAGGTAACCTAGACAAGGTAACCTAGACAACCATAAACATGTGTTCTGAAGAGAACCTCTAGGTAACCTAGACGACCAAAAACATGTGTTCTGAAGAGAACCTCTAGGTATCCATTGACAACCACAAAGACTCTGATCTTTACAGACTGAACATACAACCACACAGTCTCTGTGCTTCTCTGCCCACTTCTCAACCAACGCACTGTGGTAGATAGGTGTAAATGTACACACAATACTCCATATCTCTCTCTCTCTCACACACACACACACACACACACACACAATACTCCATAACACACACACACACAATACTCCATAACACACACACTGTAACAGGAATTCAATTCCTTTATGTTTTATTCAACTAATTCTATTCAACACTCTGTCCACTCCTAAGAATTTGTACTACCCTTATTTGCATAAAATGGACAGAGACCAGTCTCAAAACCAATCAGCAGCGTTTATTCTCGAGAGTACTGAACACGATACACTTTACCACAGGTTATAAACTGAAAATGATGTCATTAGTTTTCGAACTGTCCGGTCTCTTCTCCCACCCTGGTACAAAGGAAGTATCTCAAGCCTTCCCACATCGTCTCCCTACCAATTTAATATAATTCATGACCGAGCCAAGGTCTCCCTGTGTAGATAAGCGTTCTAGACAGTCTGGCGATATAGTTCATTCGTTTCTACCAAGGAACAGACAGTCATTGTTCTAATTCTTGATTATATTTACACACATTATATTCAGTACTAGGATTCAAATACAATTCATACATCTATACAGTAACATAATAGTATTCTGATTAGTACATATACAGTAACATAATAGTATTCTGATTAGTACATATACAGTAACATAATAGTATTCTGATTAGTACATATACAGTAACATAATAGTATTCTGATTAGTACATATACAGTAACATAATAGTATTCTGATTAGTACATATACAGTAAC